>NW_023405386.1:0-34222 GCF_013141755.1 Anopheles stephensi | reverse complement strand
TTTACCAGGAATGGTGACTTCGTCGTTTGACATAAATTTCTCCATTAATGATAATGTTACAATTTTCGAATTGTTGACGTAGGAACCGTTCAGTACTATGGTTCATTTTGCTGCAGTTTTGATGCGATTTCTGCTATTTGCGTCGTTGATTAGTATTGTGTCGTCTTTGATTCTTTTTTATGAAGCCTCGACTATAAATCTTTTCGTAGTCACATTGTGAATCTTCTCTTCTCACAATTTGTTGAATGCATGTTGTGGGTTTGTTGTATGCCGATTTGCGTGACATATATAAACATCTTCTTGTTGTTGGCACTTCTCTGCATGGAATATACGTGGGTTTGATTTTGTAATATAAAGTTTTGTGTGACGATTATACGTGCATCGTGTTGTATTAATCGAGTCAATGTATTCGTACTTCGTAGATTTTTGAAGATAGTTTGGGGAACTTTAGCATGTATAGTATATGAGATTCATTTCTGCTACTTGGGCAGTTGATTGCCTTTAGCAATTCTTCCGGTGTGTTGCTATTTAATGTTATTCTTCTCAAGAAACTGTTCTATTGATGTCAGATCCTCAAGGGATAGTAGCTTACTGCTCGGAATACCGTTTTTAGCTAACAGTATATAGCGTCTTCTATGACATCCCAATTTTTCTTGTAGCATATTTATGTTGGAAAGTAGAATAAGTTTCCGGAATTTCCACTTGGTTGTGACTCATAGCGTTCGTTTTCGATATTTACGACTTGGTTAGCGACATCAGTTATTTGTTTCAACCTGTCGTTGAAGCCTTGGTTGATTATTATTTGTTTGTTGCTTTCTGCTATCAGGGAGTTCATTGTGGAGTTTATGACATGTAGGTCGTCTGCATCTGGATTCCAGCGATCCATTTCCAAAATTTTTCCTATCGTGTCCCATCGTTTTTGTCTTTTCACAAATGGTTTGATTTTCGCAAAAGTGTCCTTTAGCATGCTAGCTTTTATGCTGATCAAATTTTCGATAGATTCAGTAGAATTTCATTTGGACTATCTTGTAATGTTTTCTCTATTGTTTCGTTTATATCAGTTAAATCTATTGGATGTATTGTTCTTACGTATCCAATTTGAATCTTAGCTTTACCTATCGGTATTATGGCTAATGGATTGTTATTTAAATCATATATGTTTATGTCTGCGAAAATTAGTTTGATCAACAGGATCGTAAGTATTCTGTAACGATAGTTAAAACAATTTTGAAAAAGTATTAATATTTTTTCATTACTTTCTTAAGTTTACTTTATGTATTTTTCGATTGTTTGAATCGATAATATATGTTGGAAGATTCTCCTTTACTTTTACTGCATTAAAACGACTTTCGCGTTTGTTATTCGTCTTTTTCTTTTCGAATGCATATTCGTTTTCTACGTAATCCTTATATTTTTCATCTTTGATTTTTTCTTCATTCTTTTTGAATAATCTGTAGTATTCTTTCATTTGTTTTTTCTCTTATTCTTGATCTCTCTAGCGGATCGTTTGATATTTCTCCTACATACACATTTCGTGGTGTATTCTTTATGAATGAATGTATGCTGTGATTATACTTATAAACAGCTTGTTGTACTAATGTTATAATGCTCATCTCTGGATTGAGTTTTTTGTGCATCTAGCGATTTCTCTAATTGTTGAATGGCAACGTTCTATTTGTCCATTCGTTTCTGAACGATTAACTGGAGTTTTTAAATATTTTTGTTCCTAGGTTTAGTATTGATTGTTCGATAACGTTTGAGACAAACGTACATTCGTTGTCTATTACAATTTGAGCTGGTAAGTCCCAGTCATATAGGAGTTGTAGTAAAACTTCCTTTATATCAGCAATTGATTTCGATTTTATCGGTCGTATTTTAACGTATTTTGAAAATTTATCTATAGATGAGATAAATAAAAAGTTTGCGTTATAAGCAAATATGTCAATATGGATAATTTCTCCAGGATATGTCGGTATTGGTGTTTTTACTGGTATAAATTCTTGGGGTTTTCTCTCGTATTTTTCTGTTTTACATATCTCACAATTTTTTACAATATTTTGAATACTTTTTCTCATTCCGGGAAAGTAGAATTTTTTTATAAATTGCAATGAGTTTTCCTTAGCATTTCTGTGAGCAAAATTATGAATATTCTTGATTTCTTCAATTTGTGTTTCTTCATCGCATAGGTCTTGTACTTGTCTTTAGGAAAATCTAGCTTTGATTGTTTTTGGATTGTAGAGAGTTTTATAAACTTCTTGGATAATTCCCATTGTTTGTTCATCTGTGTGAATTCCATTTATTACATTTGGATTGATTAATTTTTTGAATTTATCCTTGATAAAATCAGAAGTAAATGTTGGTTCGATAAAAATATGTCTTCTGAATTTTGGGAAAGGGGTAATTAATTGGTATGAAGAATTAGTTCCAATTTTAAATACTAGTTGGTTGTGGAATACATTAATTGGTGCTTCTGTTGAAGGTATATAAGAATGATCGTCTTCGTCAGCTGAGTGCTGAGTTGGCGTTAATGAGTTTAGTTGTATACGGGAAAGTGCATCTGCTACAACGTTTGATCTTCCGGGTTTGTAGAATAATTGGTAATCGTGTTCCTCCATGAAAGATTTCCATCTTTTCAGTTTTGCGTTGTTGTTCTGCGGAGATAAAGCAAATGTTAATGGTTGATGATCTGTATGAATATTAATTTTAGCTCCGTATATGAAATTTCTCAATGTTTGTAGTGCCCAAACGATGGCAAGCATTTCCTTTTCGTTGGTTGCATAATTTTCCTCTGTTTTGGAAAGAGTACGAGAAATGAAGGTTATCGGTCTATCACCGTCGTGACATTTTTGTGAAAGCACAGCTCCTAGTGCTTTTTCCGATGCGTCTGTTGTTAGTTCGAATGGCTTCTGGAAATCTGGAAAAGCTAAAACATCATTAGAAGATATTATGTCTTCAAGGGTTTGAAATGCGTTTTTTGCGGTTTGATCAAATTTATAGGGAAATTTTTTGATTCGTGTTTGGAAATTTGGCGATGGCCATCCTCCCCTCTTAGGAGTTTTGTGATGGGTTTTGCCAGTTGTGCATAGTTTTTAATAAACCTGCGGTAGTAACCTGACATTCCTAAGAATCTTCTTAGTTCTTTAAGGTTTTGTGGTTCTGGGAATTTTTTTATGGCTTCAATCTTTTTTATATTTGGTTTAAGTCCTTCACTTGAGACTATGAATCCGAGGAATTCAACTTCTGTCTTAAGAAATTCAGATTTATCCGGTTGTATTTTGAAATTAGCGGCTCTCAGAGTTTCTAGAACAATTCTTAAATTTTGCAGATGTTCTTCAACTGTTTTGCTAAAAATGATTATGTCATCGATGTATATGTGACAAATTTTTCCGATGTGTTCCCTTAAAGTGTCGTCCATGACGCGTTGGAATATTGAAGGGGCATTTTTTAAACCAAATGGCATGCGTACGAATTCATATTTTCCGTTGTTTATTGAAAATGCAGTTTTTTCGATATCATTTTCCGACATAGGTACTTGATGAAATCCTGACGCTAAGTCAAGAGTTGTGAAATATTTATTTGAACCTAGATTGGCTAAAACAGTAGATGGATCCGGAATAGGATATTTATCGCTTATTGTTTGAGTGTTCAATTTTCTGTAGTCTACGACAAGTCTTATTTTTTTTCATTGGCAGCATCCAGTTTTTTTGGAACAATCCACACTGGTGCATTGTATGGGGATTTCGAAGGTCTGATGATTCCATCATTTAGGAGTTTTTCAATTTGCTTGTTAACTTCACCTTTAAGTGCTTGGGGATAGGGATACGTTTTACTATAAACTGGTGATTCATCTTTTGTTCTTATTGTCGCTTTTACTCGCGATGTACAAGGTAGTTTCAAATCTGGTGGTTGGAAAAGATCTTGATATTCCTGTAATAGGTCATGTAGCTTTCTTTTTTCGTTTTGGTTCAGATGATTATCACGAATGTTTATTTTATTTACTTCCTGTAGTTGGTATTGTTGTAATGGAATGACATGTGTGCCATCAATGATTAATATTTCATTGGCTGTGTCAATTACTGCTTTAATTTCCTTTAGTGAATCGTGTCCAATTATGGCATCAAACGATTTTAAATTTTCTAAATGATAAAATTTTAGCATTTTATCTGAATATGGTTTGAATAATCGTGCTTGAGAATAAGCGTCGATTTTAATATCTCCTGCTACGGATGATACGAAAAATGGTTTATCAACCTTGTGTGAAATTTTTGCATATTTTGGATGTATGTAATTTTTATTAGATCCAGTATCAATTAACATTTTGAGTGGTTCTGAAGCGTTACCATAGAATAAGAAGTAAGGCAACGCTGAGTTTATTCTAAAAAATTCAGCTCTGCTTCTTCAAAAGTTTCTCTGAAGTTATTACCTTCTTGTTTTTCAATTGTTCTGAAATATCGTTCGAATGACTGTTGCACATTGTCAACCGTTGTGTTATTCACGTTGTTGTTTACGTTTTCGAATGTTTGTGCAAGATTGGCATCTGCTATATGATTAATGTTGTTTATGTTTCTGGCGTTTGTTTGGATATTATTGACTCTAGGTCGTTTTGGTGGGCTCACATTGTTTGAATTTGGACGATTTCCGTAATTTACTTGGCGAGTTCTGATAGATTGATCAACGTCCATCGGTTCTGGTGGAGGTTGACGTTGAAATTGATTAGATTGCATTTTTTGAAAGGGCTGTTGGTGCCTTGGAATGAAATTGTTTAAATTTCGATTTCCATACATTGGAGGTTTTGGGTAATGAGGCCTAGGTGGTGTTTGGGCCTGTGTGTACCTTATTGGTGTTGGTGGCGGTAAGGGAATCATATTCCTTGGTGCCGTTGGTGGAGTGTATGTTCTCGGTTTTGTTAACATTTTTCTGCATTCAATATTTTGGAAAGAGATACAATAGCTGTATGCTCCTGCAAGCGATGTTGGCTCATAATTCCTTATGAACTTGTAAACGTCTCCATCGAGTCCTCTCATGAAAGCATCAATTGCTTTTTTGTTGTACATTTCAATTAAAGCTCTGGAAGCTTCGGGGTGTGTAAACCTTTCATCGGTATTTATTTGATTTGCGATGAGGGACAGTAATCTGTTCACCTCGTCGTAATATACTTCAAGTGAGCGGTTCTTCTGTTGCACGCTCATGAGTTGGAAGTCCAATGTTTCCAAGTCACGTTTTTCGCCGTAATAGGTGATCAATGTTTTTTTGATCAGGTTCCAATTTATGCCTACGTTTGAAGCGACGAGTGAGTCATTCGCTTCACCGCGTATTTTTCTACGAATGAATTTGCAGATCATGTGGTATTTATTTTGACGTTCGATGGTATCTGTACCTTTAGTTTGATAGAGTTTCACTAAACTGTCTACATCATTTAACCAGCTATTCAGTTCGCTGGGATCCCCAGTGAATGTTGGTAGATCTTTTACCAAATCGGGAATTTTTTCAAAAGTTTCAGGATTTACACTTGTTCCATCTGGCTTTGTGAAATAAAGCGGTGGATCAGAATAATCGATAAAAGTGGGGGCAATATTGCACGCTTCGAGTGCGGCAATGCGGTTGATAATTTGATCAAGTTCGGGTCTCGACATTTTCAATGTTAGAGATTGTAATGAATTAATTAGATCCTCCAGGATTTTTTCGTTAGTTTAAACACGTTTTTAACTTCACTTGATTGAGTTAGTAATATGTAATATTAATTTGCAATCGTTTTTAATACTCGTTTTTGAATTTTTTTCACTGTTTGAAATTTTCACTTACGATTTTTTATAATTCACTGTACTTACGGTACCATACGCATCCTGTTTCGGGCGTTGGATGTACGTCTTATGTTGTCTTTATCAGCTCCTCTAGCGGGCCTTATGTTGTTTTTCGCTCCTCTAACGGGCGATGTGTTGTTTTTTGCTGGGAAACCGGCTATGATATTCTTCCTTCTCAGTGTGATGGATGGTTCCTTTTTGTCCTGCGTGAGCTGCTAACTGCACAGGTGACTCGGGATCCTTTTCACACGGCTGCACTCGGCGATCAGGAAGTCTTTTTTAGTTTAGGATTTGGTGGTAACTTTCACTCTAACGTGGTTACTTTTCACTTGCACCTTAACTTTATTTTTCACATAGCGCGGTCCCTATTCGGGCGCCAGTTAATAACGCACTCACGGGTTTAGAGTTTTTAAAAAGTTATTTCTATTTTATTAACAACTCTTATTTAAACTCGTGAACGCGGGATGCGATCCTACTCGGTATGGGTTTCACGCCGGTCCGTCTCGGTGTCTGGAGAATGCAGGAAAGAACCGATGATTGAGCGGGCTGCGATGTTTTATAGCTGCGTCATCCGATGGCGATCGATGTTTACTTCTGGCAGCGATCATGATTCGAGCATGATTCGATCGACGATGGTTGGTGACACATTTTATGCTGCGTTGCAGAAAATGTGCTCTCGGCTCGGATGTTGATATTTATGTTATATTGCGCTCGCTTGATGCTCGGTGTTGCGGGTTGTGCTAACTCAATTTTAACAGTATTTACACGTAAAATAAGACACTTTCAGGCTAAATACATTGAAAAAGTGCTATTTTTCACAATAGTTAATAACGCACTCACGGGTTTAGAGTTTTTAAAAAGTTATTTCTATTTTATTAACAACTCTTATTTAAACTCGTGAACGCGGGATGCGATCCTACTCGGTACGGGTTTCACGCCGGTCCGTCTCGGTGTCAGGAGAATGCAGGAAAGAACCGATGATTGAGCGGGCTGCGATGTTTTATAGCTGCGTCATCCGATGGCGATCGATGTTTACTTCTGGCAGCGATCATGATTCGAGCATGATTCGATCGACGATGGTTGGTGACACATTTTATGCTGCGTTGCAGAAAATGTGCTCTCGGCTCGGATGTTGATATTTATGTTATATTGCGCTCGCTTGATGCTCGGTGTTGCGGGTTGTGCTAACTCCTTACTGCGCTGTCGTCTTAACTCCTCCCCTCTTAAATGACTTTGCCCTCAAAGTCTCGTTGCTGCGTGGAATGAAGTTGGTCTGCTAACGAACGTTTCTGGTCGTTTCGCTTGAGTCATGTTTACTTTTATCGTCGTTCTCTTGAAGTGGAAGAATAAACAGATTATAAATGCGCCTAGGCATATGAATGCAAAAGTTCCTCCGAATACATTAATTTTCCATCTTAGAGAATCATTCTGCAAGTTAATACTTTTTAGTTTTTCTCTATGTTCTATGGTGAGTTTTTGTACGAGTTGGAGAGGCGGTTTATGTTCGATTTCACCCTTATCGATGTTGATTCCTGCTGTTGATTTGAATGGTTTACCAGGAATGGTGACTTCGTCGTTTGAATAAATTTCTCCATTAATGATAATGTTACAATTTTCGAATTGTATGACGTAGGAACCGTTCAGTACTTGGTTCATTTTGCTGCAGTTTGATGCGATTTCTGCTATTGCGTCGTTGATTAGTATTGTGTCGTCTTTGATTCTTTTTATGAAGCCTCGACTATAAATCTTTTCGTAGTCACATTGTGAATCTTCTCTTCTCACAATTTGTTGAATGCATGTTGTGGGTTGTTGTATGCCGATTTGCGGACATATATAAACATCTTCTTGTTGTTGGCACTTCTCTGTCATGGAATATACGTGGGTTTGATTTTGTAATATAAAGTTTTGTGTGACGATTATACGTGCATCGTGTTGTATTATCGAGTCAATGTATTCGTACTCGTAGATTTTTGAAGATAGTTTGGGGAACTTTAGCATGTATAGTATATGAGATTCATTTACTGCTACTTGGGCAGTTGATTGCCTTAGCAATTCTTCCGGTGTGTTGTATTTAATGTTATTCTTCTCAAGAAACTGTTCTATTGATGTCAGATCCTCAAGGGATAGTAGCTTACTGCTCGGAATACCGTTTTTAGCTAACAGTATAGCGTCTTCTATGACATCCAATTTTTCTTGTAGCATATTTATGTTGGAAAGTAGAATAAGTTTCCGAATTTCCACTTGGTGTGACTCATAGCGTTCGTTTTCGATATTTACGACTTGGTTAGCGACATCAGTTATTTGTTTCAACCTGTCGTTGAAGCCTTGGTTGATTATTATTTGTTTGTTGCTTTCTGCTATCACGGAGTTCATTGTGGAGTTTATGACATGTAGGTCGTCTGCATCTGGAGTTCCAGCGATCCATTTCCAATTTTTTCCTATCGTGTCCCATCGTTTTTGTCTTTTCACAAATGGTTTGATTTTCGCAAAAGTGTCCTTTAGCATGCTAGCTTTTATGCTGATCAAATTTTCGATAGATTCAGTAGAATTTCCATTTGGACTATCTTGTAATGTTTTCTCTATTGTTTCGTTTATATCAGTTAAATCTATTGGATGTATTGTTCTTACGTATCCAATTTGAATCTTAGCTTTACCTATCGGTATTATGGCTAATGGATTGTTATTTAAATCATATATGTTTATGTCTGCGAAAATTAGTTTGATCAACAGGATCGTAAGTATTCTGTAACGATAGTTAAAACAATTTTGAAAAAGTATTAATATTTTTTCATTACTTTCTTAAGTTTACTTTATGTATTTTTCGATTGTTTGAATCGATAATATATGTTTGATGATTCTCCTTTACTTTTACTGCATTAAAACGACTTTCGCGTTTGTTATTCGTCTTTTTCTTTTCGAATGCATATTCGTTTTCTACGTAATCCTTATATTTTTCATCTTTGATTTTTTCTTCATTCTTTTTGAATATCTGTAGTATTCTTTCATTTGTTTTTTCTCTTATTCTTGATCTCTCTAGCGGATCGTTTGATATTTCTCCTACATACACATTTCGTGGTGTATCCTTTATGAATGAATGTATGCTGTGATTATACTTATAAACAGCTTGTTGTACTAATGTTATAATGCTCATCTCTGGATTGAGTTTTTTTGTGCATCTAGCGATTTCTCTAATTGTTGAATGGCAACGTTCTATTTGTCCATTCGTTTCTGAACGATTAACTGGAGTTTTAAATATTTTTGTTCCTAGGTTTAGTATTGATTGTTCGATAACGTTTGAGACAAACGTACATTCGTTGTCTATTACAATTTGAGCTGGTAAGTCCCAGTCATATAGGAGTTGTAGTAAAACTTCCTTTATATCAGCGATTGATTTCGATTTTATCGGTCGTATTTTAACGTATTTTGATAATTTATCTATAGATGAGATAAATAAAAAGTTTGCGTTATAAGCAAATATGTCAATATGGATAATTTCTCCAGGATATGTCGGTATTGGTGTTTTTACTGGTATAAATTCTTGGGGTTTTCTCTCGTATTTTTCTGTTTTACATATCTCACAATTTTTTACAATGTTTTGAATACTTTTTCTCATTCCGGGAAAGTAGAATTTTTTTATAAATTGCAATGAGTTTTCCTTAGCATTTCTGTGAGCAAAATTATGAATATTCTTGATTTCTTCAATTTGTGTTTCTTCATCGCATAGGTCTTGTACTTGTCTTTGGGAAAATCTAGCTTTGATTGTTTTTGGATTGTAGAGAGTTTTATAAACTTCTTGGATAATTCCCATTGTTTGTTCATCTGTGTGAATTCCATTAATTACATTTGGATTGATTAATTTTTTGAATTTATCCTTGATAAAATCAGAAGTAAATGTTGGTTCAATAAAAATATGTCTTCTGAATTTTGGGAAAGGGGTAATTAATTGGTATGAAGAATTAGTTCCAATTTTAAATACTAGTTGGTTGTGGAATACATTAATTGGTGCTTCTGTTGAAGGTATATAAGAATGATCGTCTTCGTCAGCTGAGTGCTGAGTTGGCGTTAATGAGTTTAGTTGTATACGGGAAAGTGCATCTGCTACAACGTTTGATCTTCCGGGTTTGTAGAATAATTGGTAATCGTGTTCCTCCATGAAAGATTTCCATCTTTTCAGTTTTGCGTTGTTGTTCTGCGGAGATAAAGCAAATGTTAATGGTTGATGATCTGTATGAATATTAATTTTAGCTCCGTATATGAAATTTCTCAATGTTTGTAGTGCCCAAACGATGGCAAGCATTTCCTTTTCGTTGGTTGCATAATTTTCCTCTGTTTTGGAAAGAGTACGAGAAATGAAGGTTATCGGTCTATCACCGTCGTGACATTTTTGTGAAAGCACAGCTCCTAGTGCTTTTTCCGATGCGTCTGTTGTTAGTTCGAATGGCTTCTGGAAATCTGGAAAAGCTAAAACATCATTAGAAGATATTATGTCTTTAAGGGTTTGAAATGCGTTTTTTGCGGTTTGATCAAATTTAATAGGGAAATTTTTTGATTCGTGTTTGGAAATTTGGCGATGGCCATCCTCCCCTCTTAGGAGTTTTGTGATGGGTTTTGCCAGTTGTGCATAGTTTTTAATAAACCTGCGGTAGTAACCTGACATTCCTAAGAATCTTCTTAGTTCTTTAAGGTTTTGTGGTTCTGGGAATTTTTTTATGGCTTCAATCTTTTTTATATTTGGTTTAAGTCCTTCACTTGAGACTATGGATCCGAGGAATTCAACTTCTGTCTTAAGAAATTCAGATTTATCCGGTTGTATTTTGAAATTAGCGGCTCTCAGAGTTTCTAGAACAATTCTTAAATTTTGCAGATGTTCTTCAACTGTTTTGCTAAAAATGATTATGTCATCGATGTATATGTGACAAATTTTTCCGATGTGTTCCCTTCAAGTGTCGTCCATGACGCGTTGGAATATTGAAGGGGCATTTTTTAAACCAAATGGCATGCGTACGAATTCATATTTTCCGTTGTTTATTGAAAATGCAGTTTTTTCGATATCATTTTCCGACATAGGTACTTGATGAAATCCTGACGCTAAGTCAAGAGTTGTGAAATATTTATTTGAACCTAGATTGGCTAAAACAGTAGATGGATCCGGAATAGGATATTTATCGCTTATTGTTTGAGTGTTCAATTTTCTGTAGTCTACGACAAGTCTATATTTTTTTTCATTGGCAGCATCCAGTTTTTTTGGAACAATCCACACTGGTGCATTGTATGGGGATTTCGAAGGTCTGATGATTCCATCATTTAGGAGTTTTTCAATTTGCTTGTTAACTTCACCTTTAAGTGCTTGGGGATAGGGATACGTTTTACTATAAACTGGTGATTCATCTTTTGTTCTTATTGTCGCTTTTACTCGCGATGTACAAGGTAGTTTCAAATCTGGTGGTTGGAAAAGATCTTGATATTCCTGTAATAGGTCATGTAGCTTTCTTTTTTCGTTTTGGTTCAGATGATTATCACGAATGTTTATTTTATTTACTTCCTGTAGTTGGTATTGTTGTAATGGAATGACATGTGTGCCATCAATGATTAATATTTCATTGGCTGTGTCAATTACTGCTTTAATTTCCTTTAGTGAATCGTGTCCAATTATGGCATCAAACGATTTTAAATTTTCTAAATGATAAAATTTTAGCATTTTATCTGAATATGGTTTGAATAATCGTGCTTGAGAATAAGCGTCGATTTTAATATCTCCTGCTACGGATGATACGAAAAATGGTTTATCAACCTTGTGTGAAATTTTTGCATATTTTGGATGTATGTAATTTTTATTAGATCCAGTATCAATTAACATTTTGAGTGGTTCTGAAGCGTTACCATAGAATAAGAAGTAAGGCAACGCTGAGTTTATTCTAAAAAATTCAGCTCTGCTTCTTCAAAAGTTTCTCTGAAGTTATTACCTTCTTGTTTTTCAATTGTTCTGAAATATCGTTCGAATGACTGTTGCACATTGTCAACCGTTGTGTTATTCACGTTGTTGTTTACGTTTTCGAATGTTTGTGCAAGATTGGCATCTGCTATATGATTAATGTTGTTTATGTTTCTGGCGTTTGTTTGGATATTATTGACTCTAGGTCGTTTTGGTGGTCTCACATTGTTTGAATTTGAACGATTTCCGTAATTTACTTGGCGAGTTCTGATAGATTGATCAACGTCCATCGGTTCTGGTGGAGGTTGACGTTGAAATTGATTAGATTGCATTTTTTGAAAGGGCTGTTGGTGCCTTGGAATGAAATTGTTAAAATTTCGATTTCCATACATTGGAGGTTTTGGGTAATGAGGCCTAGGTGGTGGCTGAGCATGTGTGTACCTTATTGGTGTTGGTGGCGGTAAGGGAATCATATTCCTTGGTGCCGTTGGTGGAGTGTATGTTCTCGGTTTTGTTAACATTTTTCTGCATTCAATATTTTGGAAAGAGATACAATAGCTGTATGCTCCTGCAAGCGATGTTGGCTCATAATTCCTTATGAACTTGTAAACGTCTCCATCGAGTCCTCTCATGAAAGCATCAATTGCTTTTTTGTTGTACATTTCAATTAAAGCTCTGGAAGCTTCGGGGTGTGTAAACCTTTCATCGGTATTTATTTGATTTGCGATGAGGGACAGTAATCTGTTCACCTCGTCGTAATATACTTCAAGTGAGCGGTTCTTCTGTTGCACGCTCATGAGTTGGAAGTCCAATGTTTCCAAGTCACGTTTTTCGCCGTAATAGGTGATCAATGTTTTTTTGATCAGGTTCCAATTTATGCCTACGTTTGAAGCGACGAGTGAGTCATTCGCTTCACCGCGTATTTTTCTACGAA
Organism: Anopheles stephensi; assembly: GCF_013141755.1. Taxonomy (NCBI): domain Eukaryota; kingdom Metazoa; phylum Arthropoda; class Insecta; order Diptera; family Culicidae; genus Anopheles; species Anopheles stephensi. The sequence continues at coordinate 21,555 of NW_023405386.1, read as the reverse complement.
TGAATTTGCAGATCATGTGGTATTTATTTTGACGTTCGATGGTATCTGTACCTTTAGTTTGATAGAGTTTCACTAAACTGTCTACATCATTTAACCAGCTATTCAGTTCGCTGGGATCCCCAGTGAATGTTGGTAGATCTTTTACCAAATCGGGAATTTTTTCAAAAGTTTCAGGATTTACACTTGTTCCATCTGGCTTTGTGAAATAAAGCGGTGGATCAGAATAATCGATAAAAGTGGGGGCAATATTGCACGCTTCGAGTGCGGCAATGCGGTTGATAATTTGATCAAGTTCGGGTCTCGACATTTTCAATGTTAGAGATTGTAATGAATTAATTAGATCCTCCAGGATTTTTTCGTTAGTTTAAACACGTTTTTAACTTCACTTGATTGAGTTAGTAATATGTAATATTAATTTGCAATCGTTTTTAATACTCGTTTTTGATTTTTTTTTCACTGTTTGAAATTTTCACTTACGATTTTTTATAAATCACTGTACTTACGGTACCATACGCATGTACGTCTTGATGTACGTCTTATGTTGTCTTTATCAGCTCCTCTAGCGGGCCTTATGTTGTTTTTCGCTCCTCTAACGGGCGATGTGTTGTTTTTTGCTGGGAAACCGGCTATGATATTCTTCCTTCTCAGTGTGATGGATGGTTCCTTTTTGTCCTGCGTGAGCTGCTAACTGCACAGGTGACTCGGGATCCTTTTCACACGGCTGCACTCGGCGATCAGGAAGTCTTTTTTAGTTTAGGATTTGGTGGTAACTTTCACTCTAACGTGGTTACTTTTCACTTGCACCTTAACTTTATTTTTCACATAGCGCGGTCCCTATTCGGGCGCCAGTTAATAACGCACTCACGGGTTTAGAGTTTTTAAAAAGTTATTTCTATTTTATTAACAACTCTTATTTAAACTCGTGAACGCGGGATGCGATCCTACTCGGTATGGGTTTCACGCCGGTCCGTCTCGGTGTCTGGAGAATGCAGGAAAGAACCGATGATTGAGCGGGCTGCGATGTTTTATAGCTGCGTCATCCGATGGCGATCGATGTTTACTTCTGGCAGCGATCATGATTCGAGCATGATTCGATCGACGATGGTTGGTGACACATTTTATGCTGCGTTGCAGAAAATGTGCTCTCGGCTCGGATGTTGATATTTATGTTATATTGCGCTCGCTTGATGCTCGGTGTTGCGGGTTGTGCTAACTCCTTACTGCGCTGTCGTCTTAACTTGTGAAAAATAGCACTTTTCCTATGAAATTAGCCTGAAAGTGTCTTATTTTACGTGTAAATACTGTTAAAATTGTGAAAAATAGCACTTTTTCAATGAATTTAGCCTGTAAGTGTCTTATTTTACGTGTAAATACCGTTAAAATTGTGAAAAATAGCACTTTTTCAATGAATTTAGCCTGAAAGTGTCTTATTTTACGTGTAAATACTGTTAAAATTGTGAAAAATAGCACATTTTCAATGAAATAAGCCTGAAAGTGTCTTATTTTACGTGTAAATACTGTTAAAATTGTGAAAAATAGCACTTTTTCAATGAATTTAGCCTGAAAGTGTCTTATTTTACGTGTAAATACTGTTTGAATTGTGAAAAATAGCACTTTTCCTATGAAATTAGCCTGAAAGTGTCTTATTTTACGTGTAAATACTGTTAAAATTGTGAAAAATAGCACTTTTTCAATGAAATAAGCTTGAAAGTGTCTTATTTTACGTGTAAATACTGTTAAAATTGTGAAAAATAGCAATTTTTTGATGAATTTAGCCTGAAAGTGTCTTATTTTACGTGTAAATACTGTTAAATTTGTGAAAAATAGCACTTTTTCAATGAATTAAGCCTGAAAGTGTCTTATTTTACGTGTAAAAACTGTTAAAATTGTGAAAAATAGCACTTTTCCTATGAAATTAGCCTGAAAGTGTCTTATTTTACGTGTAAATACTGTTTGAATTGTGAAAACTAGCACTTTTCCTATGAAATTAGCCTGAAAGTGTCTTATTTTACGTGTAAATACTGTTAAAATTGTGAAAAATAGCACTTTTTCAATGAATTTAGCCTGAAAGTGTCTTATTTTACGTGTAAATACTGTTTGAATTGTGAAAAATAGCACTTTTCCTATGAAATTAGCCTGAAAGTGTCTTATTTTACGTGTAAATACTGTTAAAATTGTGAAAAATAGCACTTTTTCAATGAATTTAGCCTGAAAGTGTCTTATTTTACGTGTAAATACTGTTTGAATTGTGAAAAATAGCACTTTTCCTATGAAATAAGCCTGAAAGTGTCTTATTTTACGTGTAAATACTGTTAAAATTGTGAAAAATAGCACTTTTTCAATGAATTTAGCCTGAAAGTGTCTTATTTTACGTGTAAATACTGTTAAAATTGTGAAAAATAGCACTTTTCCTATGAAATTAGCCTGAAAGTGTCTTATTTTACGTGTAAATACTGTTAAAATTGTGAAAAATAGCACTTTTCCTATGAAATTAGCCTGAAAGTGTCTTATTTTACGTGTAAATACCGTTAAAATTGTGAAAAATAGCACTTTTTCAATGAATTTAGCCTGAAAGTGTCTTATTTTACGTGTAAATACTGTTAAAATTGTGAAAAATAGCACTTTTCCTATGAAATAAGCCTGAAAGTGTCTTATTTTACGTGTAAATACTGTTAAAATTGTGAAAAATAGCACTTTTTCAATGAATTTAGCCTGAAAGTGTCTTATTTTAAGTGTAAATACTGTTTGAATTGTGAAAAATAGCACTTTTCCTATGAAATTAGCCTGAAAGTGTCTTATTTTACGTGTAAATACTGTTAAAATTGTGAAAAATAGCACTTTTCCTACGAAATTAGCCTGAAAGTGTCTTATTTTACGTGTAAATACCGTTAAAATTGTGAAAAATAGCACTTTTTCAATGAATTTAGCCTGAAAGTGTCTTATTTTACGTGTAAATACTGTTAAAATTGTGAAAAATAGCACTTTTTCAATGAAATAAGCCTGAAAGTGTCTTATTTTACGTGTAAATACTGTTAAAATTGTGAAAAATAGCACTTTTTCAATGAATTTAGCCTGAAAGTGTCTTATTTTAAGTGTAAATACTGTTTGAATTGTGAAAAATAGCACTTTTCCTATGAAATTAGCCTGAAAGTGTCTTATTTTACGTGTAAATACTGTTAAAATTGTGAAAAATAGCACTTTTTCAATGAAATAAGCCTGAAAGTGTCTTATTTTACGTGTAAATACTGTTAAAATTGTGAAAAATAGCACTTTTTTGATGAATTTAGCCTGAAAGTGTCTTATTTTACGTTTAAATACTGTTAAAATTGTGAATAATAGCACTTTTTCAATGAATTATGCCTGAAAGTGTCTTATTTTACGTGTAAATACTGTTAAAATTGTGAAAAATAGCACTTTTCCTATGAAATTAGCCTGAAAGTGTCTTATTTTACGTGTAAATACTGTTTGAATTGTGAAAAATAGCACTTTTCCTATGAAATTAGCCTGAAAGTGTCTTATTTTACGTGTAAATACTGTTAAAATTGTGAAAAATAGCACTTTTTCAATGAATTTAGCCTGAAAGTGTCTTATTTTACGTGTAAATACCGTTAAAATTGTGAAAAATAGCACTTTTTCAATGAATTTAGCCTGAAAGTGTCTTATTTTACGTGTAAATACTGTTAAAATTGTGAAAAATAGCACTTTTTCAATGAAATAAGCCTGGAAGTGTCTTATTTTACGTGTAAATACTGTTAAAATTGTGAAAAATAGCACTTTTTCAATTAATTTAGCCTGAAAGTGTCTTATTTTACGTGTAAATACTGTTTGAATTGTGAAAAATAGCACTTTTCCTATGAAATAAGCCTGAAAGTGTCTTATTTTACGTGTAAATACTGTTAAAATTGTGAAAAATAGCACTTTTTCAATGAATTTAGCCTGAAAGTGTCTTATTTTACGTGTAAATACTGTTAAAATTGTGAAAAATAGCACTTTTCCTATGAAATTAGCCTGAAAGTGTCTTATTTTACGTGTAAATACTGTTAAAATGGTGAAAAATAGCACTTTTCCTATGAAATTAGCCTGAAAGTGTCTTATTTTACGTGTATATACCGTTAAAATTGTGAAAAATAGCGCTTTTTCAATGAATTTAGCCTGAAAGTGTCTTATTTTACGTGTAAATACTGTTAAAATTGTGAAAAATAGCACTTTTTCAATGAAATAAGCCTTAAAGTGTCTTATTTTACGTGTAAATACTGTTAAAATTGTGAAAAATAGCACTTTTTTGATGAATTTAGCCTGAAAATGTCTTATTTTACGTGTAAATACTGTTAAAATTGTGAAAAATAGCACTTTTTCAATGAATTAAGCCTGAAAGTGTCTTATTTTACGTGTAAATACTGTTTGAATTGTGAAAAATAGCACTTTTCCTATGAAATTAGCCTGAAAGTGTCTTATTTTACGTGTAAATACTGTTAAAATTGTGAAAAATAGCACTTTTTCAATGAAATAAGCCTGAAAGTGTCTTATTGTACGTGTAAATACTGTTAAAATTGTGAAAAATAGCACTTTTTTGATGAATTTAGCCTGAAAGTGTCTTATTTTACGTGTAAATACTGTTAAAATTGTGAAAAAAGCACTTGTTCAATGAATTAAGCCTGAAAGTGTCTTATTTTACGTGTAAATACTGTTAAAATTGTGAAAAATAGCACTTTTCCTATGAAATTAGCCTGAAAGTGTCTTATTTTACGTGTAAATACTGTTTGAATTGTGAAAAATAGCACTTTTCCTATGAAATTAGCCTGAAAGTGTCTTATTTTACGTGTAAATACTGTTAAAATTGTGAAAAATAGCACTTTTTCAATGAAATAAGCCTGAAAGTGTCTTATTTTACGTGTAAATACTGTTAAAATTGTGAAAAATAGCACTTTTCCTATGAAATTAGCCTGAAAGTGTCTTATGTTACGTGTAAATACTGTTAAAATTGTGAAAAATAGCACTTTTCCAATGAAATTAGCCTGAAAGTGTCTTATTTTACGTGTAAATACTGTTAAAATTGTGAAAAATAGCACTTTTTCAATGAAATAAGCCTGAAAGTGTCTTATTTTACGTGTAAATACTGTAAAAATTGTGAAAAATAGCACTTTTTTGATGAATTTAGCCTGAAAGTGTCTTATTTTACGTGTAAATACTGTTAAAATTGGGAAAAATAGCACTTTTTCAATGAATTTAGCCTGAAAGTGTCTTATTTTACGTGTAAATACTGTTTGAATTGTGAAAAATAGCACTTTTCCTATGAAATTAGCCTGAAAGTGTCTTATTTTACGTTTAAATACTGTTAAAATTGTGAAAAATAGCACTTTTTCAATGAAATAAGCCTGAAAGTGTCTTATTTTACGTGTAAATACTGTAAAAATTGTGAAAAATAGCACTTTTTTGATGAATTTAGCCTGAAAGTGTCTTATTTTACGTGTAAATACTGTTAAAATTGGGAAAAATAGCACTTTTTCAATGAATTTAACCTGAAAGTGTCTTATTTTACGTGTAAATACTGTTTGAATTGTGAAAAATAGCACTTTTCCTATGAAATTAGCCTGAAAGTGTCTTATTTTACGTGTAAATACTGTTAAAATTGTGAAAAATAGCACTTTTTCAATGAATTTAGCCTGAAAGTGTCTTATTTTACGTGTAAATACTGTTAAAATTGTGAAAAATAGCACTTTTCCTATGAAATTAGCCTGAAAGTGTCTTATTTTACGTGTAAATACTGTTAAAATTGTGAAAAATAGCACTTTTCCTATGAAATTAGCCTGAAAGTGTCTTATTTTACGTGTAAATACTTGTAAAATTGTGAAAAATAGCACTTTTTCAATGAATTTAGCCTGAAAGTGTCTTATTTTACGTGTAAATACTGTTAAAATTGTGAAAAATAGCACTTTTACAATGAAATAAGCCTGAAAGTGTCTTATTTTACGAGTAAATACTGTTAAAATTGTGAAAAATAGCACTTTTTCAATGAATTTAGCCTGAAAGTGTCTTATTTTACGTGTAAATACTGTTTGAATTGTGAAAAATAGCACTTTTCCTATGAAATTAGCCTGAAAGTGTCTTATTTTACGTGTAAATACTGTTTGAATTGTGAAAAATAGCACTTTTCCTATGAAATTAGCCTGAAAGTGTCTTATTTTACGTGTAAATACTGTTAAAATTGTGAAAAATAGCACTTTTCCTGTGAAATTAGCCTGAAAGTGTCTTATTTTACGTGTAAATACTGTTAAAATTGTGAAAAATAGCACTTTTTTGATGAATTTAGCCTGAAAGTGTCTTATTTTTCGTGTAAATACTGTTAAAATTGTAAAAAATAGCACTTTTTCAATGAATTAAGCCTGAAAGTGTCTTATTTTACGTGTAAATACTGTTAAAATTGTGAAAAATAGCACTTTTCCTATGAAATTAGCCTGAAAGTGTCTTATTTTACGTGTAAATACTGTTTGAATTGTGAAAAATAGCACTTTTCCTATGAAATTAGCCTGAAAGTGTCTTATTTTACGTGTAAATACTGTTAAAATTGTGAAAAATAGCACTTTTTCAATGAATTTAGCCTAAAAGTGTCTTATTTTACGTGTAAATACTGTTAAAATTGTGAAAAATAGCACTTTTCCTATGAAATTAGCCTGAAAGTGTCTTATTTTACGTGTAAATACCGTTAAAATTGTGAAAAATAGCACTTTTTCAATGAATTTAGCCTGAAAGTGTCTTATTTTACATGTAAATACTGTTAAAATTGTGAAAAATAGCACTTTTTCAATGAAATAAGCCTGAAAGTGTCTTATTTTACGTGTAAATACTGTTAAAATTGTGAAAAATAGCACTTTTTCAATGAATTTAGCCTGAAAGTGTCTTATTTTACGTGTAAATACTGTTTGAATTGTGAAAAATAGCACTTTTCCTATGAAATTAGCCTGAAAGTGTCTTATTTTACGTGTAAATACTGTTAAAATTGTGAAAAATAGCACTTTTTCAATGAAATAAGCCTGAAAGTGTCTTATTTTACGTGTAAATACTGTTAATATTGTGAAAAATAGCACTTTTTTGATGAATTTAGCCTGAAAGTGTCTTATTTTACGTGTAAATACTGTTAAAATTGTGAAAAATAGCACTTTTTCAATGAAATTAGCCTGAAAGTGTCTTATTTTACGTGTAAATACTGTTTGAATTGTGAAAAATAGCACTTTTCCTATGAAATTAGCCTGAAAGTGTCTTATTTTACGTGTAAATACTGTTAAAATTGTGAAAAATAGCACTTTTTCAATGAATTTAGCCTGAAAGTGTCTTATTTTACGTGTAAATACCGTTAAAATTGTGAAAAATAGCACTTTTTCAATGAATTTAGCCTGAAAGTGTCTTATTTTACGTGTAAATACTGTTAAAATTGTGAAAAATAGCACTTTTTCAATGAAATAAGCCTAAAAGTGTCTTATTTTACGTGTAAATACTGTTAAAATTGTGAAAAATAGCACTTTTTCAATGAATTTAGCCTGAAAGTGTCTTGTTTTACGTGTAAATACTGTTTGAATTGTGAAAAATAGCACTTTTCCTATGAAATTAGCCTGAAAGTGTCTTATTTTACGTGTAAATACTGTTAAAATTGTGAAAAATAGCACTTTTTCAATGAATTTAGCCTGAAAGTGTCTTATTTTACGTGTAAATACTGTTAAAATTGTGAAAAATAGCACTTTTCCTATGAAATTAGCCTGAAAGTGTCTTATTTTACGTGTAAATACTGTAAAAATTGTGAAAAATAGCACTTTTCCTATGAAATTAGCCTGAAAGTGTCTTATTTTACGTGTAAATACCGTTAAAATTGTGAAAAATAGCACTTTTTCAATGAATTTAGCCTGAAAGTGTCTTATTTTACGTGTAAATACTGTTAAAATTGTGAAAAATAGCACTTTTTCAATGAAATAAGCCTGAAAGTGTCTTATTTTACGTGTAAATACTGTAAAAATTGTGAAAAATAGCACTTTTTCAATGAATTTAGCCTGAAAGTGTCTTATTTTACGTGTAAATACTGTTTGAATTGTGAAAAATAGCACTTTTCCTATGAAATTAGCCTGAAAGTGTCTTATTTTACGTGTAAATACTGTTAAAATTGTGAAAAATAGCACTTTTTCAATGAATTTAGCCTGAAAGTGTCTTATTTTACGTGTAAATACCGTTAAAATTGTGAAAAATAGCACTTTTTCAATGAATTTAGCCTGAAAGTGTCTTATTTTACGTGTAAATACTGTTAAAATTGTGAAAAATAGCACTTTTTCAATGAAATAAGCCTAAAAGTGTCTTATTTTACGTGTAAATACTGTTAAAATTGTGAAAAATAGCACTTTTTCAATGAATTTAGCCTGAAAGTGTCTTATTTTACGTGTAAATACTGTTTGAATTGTGAAAAATAGCACTTTTCCTATGAAATTAGCCTGAAAGTGTCTTATTTTACGTGTAAATACTGTTAAAATTGTGAAAAATAGCACTTTTTCAATGAAATAAGCCTGAAAGTGTCTTATTTTACGTGTAAATACTGTTAAAATTGTGAAAAATAGCACTTTTTTGATGAATTAAGCCTGAAAGTGTCTTATTTTACGTGTAAATACTGTTAAAATTGTGAAAAATAGCACTTTTTCAATGAAATTAGCCTGAAAGTGTCTTATTTTACGTGTTAATACTGTTTGAATTGTGAAAAATAGCACTTTTCCTATGAAATTAGCCTGAAAGTGTCTTATTTTACGTGTAAATATTGTTAAAATTGTGAAAAATAGCACTTTTTCAATGAATTTAGCCTGAAAGTGTCTTATTTTACGTGTAAATACCGTTAAAATTGTGAAAAATAGCACTTTTTAAATGAATTTAGCCTGAAAGTGTCTTATTTTACGTGTAAATACTGTTAAAATTGTGAAAAATAGCACTTTTCCTATGAAATTAGCCTGAAAGTGTCTTATTTTACGTGTAAATACTGTTAAAATTGTGAAAAATAGCACTTTTCCTATGAAATTAGCCTGAAAGTGTCTTATTTTACGTGTAAATACCGTTAAAATTGTGAAAAATAGCACTTTTTCAATGAATTTAGCCTGAAAGTGTCTTATTTTACGTGTAAATACTGTTAAAATTGTGAAAAATAGCACTTTTTCAATGAAATAAGCCTGAAAGTGTCTTATTTTACGTGTAAATACTGTTAAAATTGTGAAAAATAGCACTTTTTCAATGAATTTAGCCTGAAAGTGTCTTATTTTACGTGTAAATACTGTTTGAATTGTGAAAAATAGCACTTTTCCTATGAAATTAGCCTGAAAGTGTCTTATTTTACGTGTAAATACTGTTAAAATTGTGAAAAATAGCACTTTTTCAATGAATTTAGCCTGAAAGTGTCTTATTTTACGTGTAAATACTGTTAAAATTGTGAAAAATAGCACTTTTTCAATGAATTTAGCCTGAAAGTGTCTTATTTTACGTGTAAATACTGTTAAAATTGTGAAAAATAGCACTTTTTCAATGAAATAAGCCTGAAAGTGTCTTATTTTACGTGTAAATACTGTTAAAATTGTGAAAAATAGCACTTTTTTGATGAATTTAGCCTGAAAGTGTCTTATTTTACGTGTAAATACTGTTAAAATTGTGAAAAATAGCACTTTTTCAATGAAATTAGCCTGAAAGTGTCTTATTTTACGTGTAAATACTGTTTGAATTGTGAAAAATAGCACTTTTCCTATGAAATTAGCCTGAAAGTGTCTTATTTTACGTGTAAATACTGTTAAAATTGTGAAAAATAGCACTTTTTTGATGAATTTAGCCTGAAAGTGTCTTATTTTACGTGTAAATACTGTTAAAATTGTGAAAAATAGCACTTTTTCAATGAATTTAGCCTGAAAGTGTCTTATTTTACGTGTAAATACTGTTAAAATTGTGAAAAATAGCACTTTTCCTATGAAATTAGCCTGAAAGTGTCTTATTTTACGTGTAAATACTGTTAAAATTGTGAAAAATAGCACTTTTCCTATGAAATTAGCCTGAAAGTGTCTTATTTTACGTGTAAATACTTGTAAAATTGTGAAAAATAGCACTTTTTCAATGAATTTAGCCTGAAAGTGTCTTATTTTACGTGTAAATACTGTTAAAATTGTGAAAAATAGCACTTTTTCAATGAAATAAGCCTGAAAGTGTCTTATTTTACGTGTAAATACTGTTAAAATTGTGAAAAATAGCACTTTTTCAATGAATTTAGCCTGAAAGTGTCTTATTTTACGTGTAAATACTGTTTGAATTGTGAAAAATAGCACTTTTCCTATGAAATTAGCCTGAAAGTGTCTTATTTTACGTGTAAATACTGTTAAAATTGTGAAAAATAGCACTTTTTCAATGAATTTAGCCTGAAAGTGTCTTATTTTACGTGTAAATACCGTTAAAATTGTGAAAAATAGCACTTTTTCAATGAATTTAGCCTGAAAGTGTCTTATTTTACGTGTAAATACTGTTAAAATTGTGAAAAATAGCACTTTTTCAATGAAATAAGCCTGAAAGTGTCTTATTTTACGTGTAAATACTGTTAAAATTGTGAAAAATAGCACTTTTTCAATGAAATAAGCCTGAAAGTGTCTTATTTTACGTGTAAATACTGTTAAAATTGTGAAAAATAGCACTTTTTCAATGAAATAAGACTGAAAGTGTCTTATTTTACGTGTAAATACTGTTAAAATTGTGAAAAATAGCACTTTTCCTATGAAATTAGCCTGAAAGTGTCTTATTTTACGTGTAAATACTGTTAAAATTGTGAAAAATAGCACTTTTTCAATGAAATAAGCCTGAAAGTGTCTTATTTTACGTGTAAATACTGTTAAAATTGTGAAAAATAGCACTTTTCCTATGAATTTAGCCTGAAAGTGTCTTATTTTACGTGTAAATACTGTTTGAATTGTGAAAAATAGCACTTTTCCTATGAAATTAGCCTGAAAGTGTCTTATTTTACGTGTAAATACTGTTAAAATTGTGAAAAATAGCACTTTTTCAATGAATTTAGCCTGAAAGTGTCTTATTTTACGTGTATATACTGTTAAAATTGTGAAAAATAGCACTTTTCCTATGAAATTAGCCTGAAAGTGTCTTATTTTACGTGTAAATACTGTTAAAATTGTGAAAAATAGAACTTTTTCAATGAATTTAGCCTGAAAGTGTCTTATTTTACGTGTAAATACTGTTAAAATTGTGAAAAATAGCACTTTTTCTATGAAATTAGCCTGAAAGTGTCTTATTTTACGTGTAAATACTGTTAAAATTGTGAAAAATAGCACTTTTCCTATGATATTAGCCTGAAAGTGTCTTATTTTACGTGTAAATACCGTTAAAATTGTGAAAAATAGCACTTTTTCAATGAATTTAGCCTGAAAGTGTCTTATTTTACGTGTAAATACTGTTAAAATTGTGAAAAATAGCAATTTTTCAATGAAATAAGCCTGAAAGTGTCTTATTTTACGTGTAAATACTGTTAAAATTGTGAAAAATAGCACTTTTTCAATGAATTTAGCCTGAAAGTGTCTTATTTTACGTGTAAATACTGTTTGAATTGTGAAAAATAGCACTTTTCCTATGAAATTAGCCTGAAAGTGTCTTATTTTACGTGTAAATACTGTTAAAATTGTGAAAAATAGCACTTTTTCAATGAATTAGCCTGAAAGTGTCTTATTTTACGTGTAAATACCGTTAAAATTGTGAAAAATAGCACTTTTTCAATGAATTTAGCCTGAAAGTGTCTTATTTTACGTGTAAATACTGTTAAAATTGTGAAAAAAAGCACTTTTTCAATGAATTTAGCCTGAAAGTGTCTTATTTTACGTGTAAATACTGTTAAAATTGTGAAAAATAGCACTTTTTCAATGAATTTAGCCTGAAAGTGTCTTATTTTACGTGTAAATACTGTTTGAATTGTGAAAAATAGCACTTTTCCTATGAAATTAGCCAGAAAGTGTCTTATTTTACGTGTAAATACTGTTAAAATTGTGAAAAATAGCACTTTTTCAATGAATTTAGCCTGAAAGTGTCTTATTTTACGTGTAAATACTGTTAAAATTGTGAAAAATAGCACTTTTTCAATGAAATAAGCCTGAAAGTGTCTTATTTTACGTGTAAATACTGTTAAAATTGTGAAAAATAGCACTTTTTCAATGAAATAAGCCTGAAAGTGTCTTATTTTACGTGTAAATACCGTTAAAATTGTGAAAAATAGCACTTTTTCAATGAAATAAGCCTGAAAGTGTCTTATTTTACGTGTAAATACTGTTAAAATTGTGAAAAATAGCACTTTTTTGATGAATTTAGCCTGAAAGTGTCTTATTTTACGTGTAAATACTGTTAAAATTGTGAAAAAAAGCACTTTTTCAATGAATTAAGCCTGAAAGTGTCTTATTTTACGTGTAAATACTGTTAAAATTGTGAAAAATAGCACTTTTCCTATGAAATTAGCCTGAAAGTGTCTTATTTTACGTGTAAATACTGTTTGAAATTGTGAAAAATAGCACTTTTCCTATGAAATTAGCCTGAAAGTGTCTTATTTTACGTGTAAATACTGTTAAAATTGTGAAAAATAGCACTTTTCCAATGAATTTAGCCTGAAAGTGTCTTATTTTACGTGTAAATACTGTTAAAATTGTGAAAAATAGCACTTTTTCCAATGAAATTTAGCCTGAAAGTGTCTTATTTTACGTGTAAATACTGTTAAAATTGTGAAAAATAGCACTTTTCCTATGAAATAAGCCTGAAAGTGTCTTATTTTACGTGTAAATACTGTTAAAATTGTGAAAAATAGCACTTTTTCAATGAATTTAGCCTGAAAGTGTCTTATTTTACGTGTAAATACTGTTAAAATTGTGAAAAATAGCACTTTTCCTATGAAATTAGCCTGAAAGTGTCTTATTTTACGTGTAAATACTGTTAAAATTGTGAAAAATAGCACTTTTTCAATGAATTTAGCCTGAAAGTGTCTTATTTTACGTGTAAATACTGTTAAAATTGTGAAAAATAGCACTTTTTCAATGAATTTAGCCTGAAAGTGTCTTATTTTACGTGTAAATACTGTTAAAATTGTGAAAAATAGCACTTTTCAATGAATTTAGCCTGAAAGTGTCTTATTTTACGTGTAAATACTGTTAAAATTGTGAAAAATAGCACTTTTTCAATGAATTTAGCCTGAAAGTGTCTTATTTTACGTGTAAATACTGTTAAAATTGTGAAAAATAGCACTTTTTCAATGAATTTAGCCTGAAAGTGTCTTATTTTACGTGTAAATACTGTTTGAATTGTGAAAAATAGCACTTTTCCTATGAAATTAGCCTGAAAGTGTCTTATTTTACGTGTAAATACTGTTAAAATTGTGAAAAATAGCACTTTTTCAATGAATTTATCCTGAAAGTGTCTTATTTTACGTGTAAATACTGTTAAAATTGTGAAAAATAGCACTTTTTCAATGAATTTAGCCTGAAAGTGTCTTATTTTACGTGTAAATACTGTTAAAATTGTGAAAAATAGCACTTTTTCCAATGAAATTAGCCTGAAAGTGTCTTATTTTACGTGTAAATACTGTTAAAATTGTGAAAAATAGCACTTTTTCAATGAATTTAGCCTGAAAGTGTCTTATTTTACGTGTAAATACTGTTAAAATTGTGAAAAATAGCACTTTTTCCAATGAAATTAGCCTGAAAGTGTCTTATTTTACGTGTAAATACTGTTAAAATTGTGAAAAATAGCACTTTTCCAATGAAATAAGCCTGAAAGTGTCTTATTTTACGTGTAAATACTGTTAAAATTGTGAAAAATAGCACTTTTTCAATGAATTTAGCCTGAAAGTGTCTTATTTTACGTGTAAATACTGTTTGAAATTGTGAAAAATAGCACTTTTCCTATGAAATTAGCCTGAAAGTGTCTTATTTTACGTGTAAATACTGTTAAAATTGTGAAAAATAGCACTTTTTCAATGAATTTAGCCTGAAAGTGTCTTATTTTACGTGTAAATACTGTTAAAATTGTGAAAAATAGCACTTTTTCAATGAATTTAGCCTGAAAGTGTCTTATTTTACGTGTAAATACTGTTAAAATTGTGAAAAATAGCACTTTTCCAATGAATTTAGCCTGAAAGTGTCTTATTTTACGTGTAAATACTGTTAAAATTGTGAAAAATAGCACTTTTTCAATGTAACAGCCTGAGAGTGTCTTATTTTACGTGTAAATACTGTTAAAATTGTAAAAAATAGCACTTTTTCAATGAATTTAGCCTGAAAGTGTCTTATTTTACGTGTAAATACTGTTTGAATTGTGAAAAATAGCACTTTTCCTATGAAATTAGCCTGAAAGTGTCTTATTTTACGTGTAAATACTGTTAAAATTGTGAAAAATAGCACTTTTTCCAATGAATTAGCCTGAAAGTGTCTTATTTTACGTGTAAATACTGTTAAAATTGTGAAAAATAGCACTTTTCCAATGAATTAGCCTGAAAGTGTCTTATTTTACGTGTAAATACTGTTAAAATTGTGAAAAATAGCACTTTTCCTATGAAATTAGCCTGAAAGTGTCTTATTTTACGTGTAAATACTGTTAAAATTGTGAAAAATAGCACTTTTTCAATGAATTTAGCCTGAAAGTGTCTTATTTTACGTGTAAATACTGTTAAAATTGTGAAAAATAGCACTTTTTCAATGAAATAAGCCTGAAAGTGTCTTATTTTACGTGTAAATACTGTTAAAATTGTGAAAAATAGCACTTTTTCAATGAATTTAGCCTGAAAGTGTCTTATTTTACGTGTAAATACTGTTTGAATTGTGAAAAATAGCACTTTTCCTATGAAATTAGCCTGAAAGTGTCTTATTTTACGTGTAAATACTGTTAAAATTGTGAAAAATAGCACTTTTTCAATGAAATAAGCCTGAATGTGTCTTATTTTACGTGTAAATACTGTTAAAATTGTGAAAAATAGCACTTTTTTGATAAATTTAGCCTGAAAGTGTCTTATTTTACGTGTAAATACTGTTAAAATTGTGAAAAATAGCACTTTTCCAATGAATTTAGCCTGAAAGTGTCTTATTTTACGTGTAAATACTGTTAAAATTGTGAAAAATAGCACTTTTCCTATGAAATTAGCCTGAAAGTGTCTTATTTTACGTGTAAATACTGTTAAAATTGTGAAAAATAGCACTTTTCCTATGAAATTAGCCTGAAAGTGTCTTATTTTACGTGTAAATACTGTTAAAATTGTGAAAAATAGCACTTTTCCAATGAAATTAGCCTGAAAGTGTCTTATTTTACGTGTAAATACTGTTAAAATTGTGAAAAATAGCACTTTTTCCAATGAAATTAGCCTGAAAGTGTCTTATTTTACGTGTAAATACTGTTAAAATTGTGAAAAATAGCACTTTTTCAATGAAATAAGCCTGAAAGTGTCTTATTTTACGTGTAAATACTGTTAAAATTGTGAAAAATAGCACTTTTCCTATGAAATTAGCCTGAAAGTGTCTTATTTTACGTGTAAATACTGTTTGAATTGTGAAAAATAGCACTTTTCCTATGAAATTAGCCTGAAAGTGTCTTATTTTACGTGTAAATACTGTTAAAATTGTGAAAAATAGCACTTTTTCAATGAATTTAGCCTGAAAGTGTCTTATTTTACGTGTAAATACTGTTAAAATTGTGAAAAATAGCACTTTTCCAATGAATTAGCCTGAAAGTGTCTTATTTTACGTGTAAATACTGTTAAAATTGTGAAAAATAGCACTTTTTCAATGAAATAAGCCTGAAAGTGTCTTATTTTACGTGTAAATACTGTTAAAATTGTGAAAAATAGCACTTTTTCCAATGAAATAAGCCTGAAAGTGTCTTATTTTACGTGTAAATACTGTTAAAATTGTGAAAAATAGCACTTTTTCAATGAATTAGCCTGAAAGTGTCTTATTTTACGTGTAAATACTGTTAAAATTGTGAAAAATAGCACTTTTTCCAATGAATTAGCCTGAAAGTGTCTTATTTTACGTGTAAATACCGTTAAAATTGTGAAAAATAGCACTTTTTCAATGAATTTAGCCTGAAAGTGTCTTATTTTACGTGTAAATACTGTTAAAATTGTGAAAAATAGCACTTTTTCAATGAAATAAGCCTGAAAGTGTCTTATTTTACGTGTAAATACTGTTAAAATTGTGAAAAATAGCACTTTTCCTATGAATTTAGCCTGAAAGTGTCTTATTTTACGTGTAAATACTGTTTGAATTGTGAAAAATAGCACTTTTCCTATGAAATTAGCCTGAAAGTGTCTTATTTTACGTGTAAATACTGTTAAAATTGTGAAAAATAGCACTTTTTCAATGAATTTAGCCTGAAAGTGTCTTATTTTACGTGTAAATACTGTTAAAATTGTGAAAAATAGCACTTTTCCTATGAAATTAGCCTGAAAGTGTCTTATTTTACGTGTAAATACTGTTAAAATTGTGAAAAATAGCACTTTTCCTATGAAATTAGCCTGAAAGTGTCTTATTTTACGTGTAAATACTGTTAAAATTGTGAAAAATAGCACTTTTTCAATGAATTTAGCCTGAAAGTGTCTTATTTTACGTGTAAATACTGTTTGAATTGTGAAAAATAGCACTTTTGCTATGAAATTAGCCTGAAAGTGTCTTATTTTACGTGTAAATACTGTTAAAATTGTGAAAAATAGCACTTTTTCAATGAAATAAGCCTGAAAGTGTCTTATTTTACGTGTAAATACTGTTAAAATTGTGAAAAATAGCACTTTTTCTGATGAATTTAGCCTGAAAGTGTCTTATTTTACGTGTAAATACTGTTAAAATTGTGAAAAATAGCACTTTTTCAATGAAATTAGCCTGAAAGTGTCTTATTTTACGTGTAAATACTGTTAAAATTGTGAAAAATAGCACTTTTTCAATGAATTTAGCCTGAAAGTGTCTTATTTTACGTGTAAATACTGTTAAAATTGTGAAAAATAGCACTTTTCCTATGAAATTAGCCTGAAAGTGTCTTATTTTACGTGTAAATACTGTTTGAAATTGTGAAAAATAGCACTTTTTCTATGAAATTAGCCTGAAAGTGTCTTATTTTACGTGTAAATACTGTTAAAATTGTGAAAAATAGCACTTTTCAATGAAATTTAGCCTGAAAGTGTCTTATTTTACGTGTAAATACTGTTAAAATTGTGAAAAATAGCACTTTTCCAATGAAATTAGCCTGAAAGTGTCTTATTTTACGTATGAAATGCTGTTAAAATTGTAAATATTAGCACTTTTTACTTAATTTAGCCTGAAAGTGTCTTATTTTACGTGTAAATACTGTTAAAATTGTGAAAAATAGCACTTTTTTGATGAATTTAGCCTGAAAGTGTCTTATTTTACGTGTAAATACTGTTAAAATTGTGAAAAATAGCACTTTTTCAATGAATTAAGCCTGAAAGTGTCTTATTTTACGTGTAAATACTGTTAAAATTGTGAAAAATAGCACTTTTCCTATGAAATTAGCCTGAAAGTGTCTTATTTTACGTGTAAATACTGTTAAAATTGTGAAAAATAGCACTTTTCCTATGAAATAAGCCTGAAAGTGTCTTATTTTACGTGTAAATACTGTTAAAATTGTGAAAAATAGCACTTTTTCAATGAATTAGCCTGAAAGTGTCTTATTTTACGTGTAAATACTGTTAAAATTGTGAAAAATAGCACTTTTCCTATGAAATTAGCCTGAAAGTGTCTTATTTTACGTGTAAATACTGTTAAAATTGTGAAAAATAGCACTTTTTCCAATGAATTAAGCCTGAAAGTGTCTTATTTTACGTGTAAATACTGTTAAAATTGTGAAAAATAGCACTTTTTCAATGAATTTAGCCTGAAAGTGTCTTATTTTACGTGTAAATACTGTTTAAAATTGTGAAAAATAGCACTTTTCAATGAAATAAGCCTGAAAGTGTCTTATTTTACGTGTAAATACTGTTAAAATTGTGAAAAATAGCACTTTTCCTATGAAATTAGCCTGAAAGTGTCTTATTTTACGTGTAAATACTGTTAAAATTGTGAAAAATAGCACTTTTCCTATGAAATTAGCCTGAAAGTGTCTTATTTTACGTGTAAATACTGTTAAAATAGTGAAAAATAGCACTTTTTCAATGAATTAAGCCTGAAAGTGTCTTATTTTACGTGTAAATACTGTTAAAATTGTGAAAAATAGCACTTTTTCCTATGAATTTAGCCTGAAAGTGTCTTATTTTACGTGTAAATACTGTTAAAATTGTGAAAAATAGCACTTTTCCAATGAAATAAGCCTGAAAGTGTCTTATTTTACGTGTAAATACTGTTAAAATTGTGAAAAATAGCACTTTTTCAATGAATTTAGCCTGAAAGTGTCTTATTTTACGTGTAAATACTGTTAAAATTGTGAAAAATAGCACTTTTCCAATGAAATTAGCCTGAAAGTGTCTTATTTTACGTGTAAATACTGTTAAAATTGTGAAAAATAGCACTTTTCCTATGAAATAGCCTGAAAGTGTCTTATTTTACGTGTAAATACTGTTAAAATTGTGAAAAATAGCACTTTTTCAATGAATTTAGCCTGAAAGTGTCTTATTTTACGTGTAAATACTGTTAAAATTGTGAAAAATAGCACTTTTCCTATGAAATAAGCCTGAAAGTGTCTTATTTTACGTGTAAATACTGTTAAAATTGTGAAAAATAGCACTTTTCCAATGAAATTAAGCCTGAAAGTGTCTTATTTTACGTGTAAATACTGTTAAAATTGTGAAAAATAGCACTTTTTCAATGAAATTAGCCTGAAAGTGTCTTATTTTACGTGTAAATACTGTTAAAATTGTGAAAAATAGCACTTTTTCAATGAAATAAGCCTGAAAGTGTCTTATTTTACGTGTAAATACTGTTAAAATTGTGAAAAATAGCACTTTTTCAATGAAATTTGCCTGAAAGTGTCTTATTTTACGTGTAAATACTGTTAAAATTGTGAAAATAGCACTTTTTCAATGAAATAGCCTGAAAGTGTCTTATTTTACGTGTAAATACTGTTAAAATTGTGAAAAATAGCACTTTTTCAATGAATTAGCCTGAAAGTGTCTTATTTTACGTGTAAATACTGTTAAAATTGTGAAAAATAGCACTTTTCCTATGAAATTAGCCTGAAAGTGTCTTATTTTACGTGTAAATACTGTTTAAAATTGTGAAAAATAGCACTTTTCCTATGAAATTAGCCTGAAAGTGTCTTATTTTACGTGTAAATACTGTTTAAAATTGTGAAAAATAGCACTTTTTCCTATGAAATTAGCCTGAAAGTGTCTTATTTTACGTGTAAATACTGTTAAAATTGTGAAAAATAGCACTTTTCAATGAATTAGCCTGAAAGTGTCTTATTTTACGTGTAAATACTGTTTAAATTGTGAAAAATAGCACTTTTCCAATGAAATTAGCCTGAAAGTGTCTTATTTTACGTGTAAATACTGTTAAAATTGTGAAAAATAGCACTTTTCCAATGAAATTAGCCCTGAAAGTGTCTTATTTTACGTGTAAAATACTGTTAAAATTGTGAAAAATAGCACTTTTCCTAATGAAATTAGCCTGAAAGTGTCTTATTTTACGTGTAAATACTGTTTAAAATTGTGAAAAATAGCACTTTTTCCAATGAAATTAAGCCTGAAAGTGTCTTTATTTTACGTGTAAAATACTGTTAAATTGTGAAAAATAGCACTTTTCAATGAAATTAAGCCTGAAAGTGTCTTATTTTACGTGTAAATACTGTTAAAATTGTGAAAAATAGCACTTTTCCTATGAAATTAGCCTGAAAGTGTCTTATTTTACGTGTAAATACTGTTAAAATTGTGAAAAATAGCACTTTTCCAATTGAAATTAGCCTGAAAGTGTCTTATTTTACGTGTAAATACTGTTAAAATTGTGAAAAATAGCACTTTTCCTATGAAATTAGCCTGAAAGTGTCTTATTTTACGTGTAAATACTGTTAGAATTGTGAAAAATAGCACTTTTCCAATGAAATTAGCCTGAAAGTGTCTTATTTTACGTGTAAATACTGTTAAAATTGTGAAAAATAGCACTTTTTCAATGAATTTAGCCTGAAAGTGTCTTATTTTACGTGTAAATACTGTTAAAATTGTGAAAAATAGCACTTTTTCAATGAAATAAGCCTGAAAGTGTCTTATTTTACGTGTAAATACTGTTAAAATTGTGAAAAAATAGCACTTTTTCAATGAAATAAGCCTTGAAAGTGTCTTATTTTACGTGTAAATACTGTTAAAATTGTGAAAAATGCACTTTTTGATGAAATTTAGCCTGAAAGTGTCTTATTTTACGTGTAAATACTGTTAAAATTGTGAAAAATAGCACTTTTTCAATGAATTAGCCTGAAAGTGTCTTATTTACGTGTAAATACTGTTAAAATTGTGAAAAATAGCACTTTTTCAATGAATTAGCCTGAAAAGGTCTTATTTTACGTGTAAATACTGTTTAAATTGTGAAAAATAGCACTTTTCCTATGAAATTAGCCTGAAAGTGTCTTATTTTACGTGTAAATACTGTTAAAATTGTGAAAAATAGCACTTTTCAATGAAATTAGCCTGAAAGTGTCTTATTTTACGTGTAAATACTGTTAAAATTGTGAAAAATAGCACTTTTTCAATGAATTTAGCCTGAAAGTGTCTTATTTTACGTGTAAATACTGTTTAAAATTGTGAAAATAGCACTTTTCCTATTGAAATTAGCCTGAAAGTGTCTTATTTACGTGTAAATACTGTTAAAATTGTGAAAAATAGCACTTTTCCTATGAATTAGCCTGAAAGTGTCTTATTTTACGTGTAAATACTGTTTAAATTGTGAAAAATAGCACTTTTCCTATGAAATTAGCCTGAAAGTGTCTTATTTTACGTGTAAATACTGTTTAAAATTGTGAAAAATAGCACTTTTTCAATGAAATTAAGCCTGAAAGTGTCTTATTTTACGTGTAAATACTGTTAAAATTGTGCAAAAATAGCAATTTTTTGATGAAGGTTAGCCTGAAAGTGTACTTCATTTTACTGTGTAATACTGTTTAAAATTGTCATGTTTAAAATAGCCACTCTTTTTCAATGAATTTAGGCCTGAAAGTGTTCTATTTTACGTGTTGTGTAATACCTGTTTGGAATTGTGAAAACAAAAAAATAGCACTTCTTCCTAAATGAAATTAGCTGAAAGTGTTCTTATTTTTCGTGTAAATACTGATTAAAATTCATATTGTATGAAAAAAAGCATCTTTTTCAATGAAATTAAGCCTTGAAAGTGTCTTATTTTACGTGTAAATACTGTTAAAAATTGTGAAAAATAGCACTTTTTTGATGAATTTAAGCCTGAAAGTGTCTTATTTTACGTTTATAAATACTGTTAAAAAAATTGTGTTGCAAAAAATAGCACTTTTTCAATGATTAAGCTGGAAATGTGTCTTATCTTACGTGTAAATTACATGTAAAATGCATAAAAAATAGCACTTTTC
>NW_023405385.1:0-34525 GCF_013141755.1 Anopheles stephensi | reverse complement strand
AATAAGCCTGAAAGTGTCTTATTTTACGTGTAAATACTGTAAAAATTGAAAAAAAAAAACCCTTTCCAATTTAATTAGCCTGAAAGTATCTTATTTTACGTGAGTTAGACGACAGCGCAGTAAGGAGTTAGCACAACCCGCAACACCGAGCATCAAGCGGCGCAATATAACATAAATATCAACATCCGAGCCGAGAGCACATTTTCTGCAACGCAGCATAAAATGTGTCACCAACCATCGTCGATCGAATCATGCTCGAATCATGATCGCTGCCAGAAGTAAACATCGATCGCCATCGGATGACGCAGCTATAAAACATCGCAGCCCGCTCAATCATCGGTTCTTTCCTGCATTCTCCAGACACCGAGACGGACCGGCGTGAAACCCATACCGAGTAGGATCGCATCCCGCGTTCACGAGTTTAAATAAGAGTTGTTAATAAATAGAAATACTTTTTAAAAACTCTAAACCCGTGAGTGCGTTATTAACTGGCGCCCGAATAGGGACCGCGCTATGTGAAAAATAAAGTTAAGGTGCAAGTGAAAAGTAACCACGTTAGAGTGAAAGTTACCACCAAATCCTAAACTAAAAAGACTTCCTGATCGCCGAGTGCAGCCGTGTGAAAAGGATCCCGAGTCACCTGTGCAGTTAGCAGCTCACGCAGGACAAAAAGGAACCATCCATCACACTGAGAAGGAAGAATATCATAGCCGGTTTCCCAGCAAAAAACAACACATCGCCCGTTAGAGGAGCGAAAAACAACATAAGGCCCGTTAGAGGAGCGAAAAACAACATAAGGCCCGCTAGAGGAGCTGATAAAGACAACATAAGACGTACATCCAACGCCCGAAACAGGATGCGTATGGTACCGTAAGTACAGTGATTATAAAAAATCGTAAGTGAAAATTTCAAACAGTGAAAAAAAATCAAAAACGAGTATTAAAAACGATTGCAAATTAATATTACATATTACTAACTCAATCAAGTGAAGTTAAAAACGTGTTTAAACTAACGAAAAAATCCTGGAGGATCTAATTAATTCATTACAATCTCTAACATTGAAAATGTCGAGACCCGAACTTGATCAAATTATCAACCGCATTGCCGCACTCGAAGCGTGCAATATTGCCCCCACTTTTATCGATTATTCTGATCCACCGCTTTATTTCACAAAGCCAGATGGAACAAGTGTAAATCCTGAAACTTTTGAAAAAATTCCCGATTTGGTAAAAGATCTACCAACATTCACTGGGGATCCCAGCGAACTGAATAGCTGGTTAAATGATGTAGACAGTTTAGTGAAACTCTATCAAACTAAAGGTACAGATACCATCGAACGTCAAAATAAATACCACATGATCTGCAAATTCATTCGTAGAAAAATACGCGGTGAAGCGAATGACTCACTCGTCGCTTCAAACGTAGGCATAAATTGGAACCTGATCAAAAAAACATTGATCACCTATTACGGCGAAAAACGTGACTTGGAAACATTGGACTTCCAACTCATGAGCGTGCAACAGAAGAACCGCTCACTTGAAGTATATTACGACGAGGTGAACAGATTACTGTCCCTCATCGCAAATCAAATAAATACCGATGAAAGGTTTACACACCCCGAAGCTTCCAGAGCTTTAATTGAAATGTACAACAAAAAAGCAATTGATGCTTTCATGAGAGGACTCGATGGAGACGTTTACAAGTTCATAAGGAATTATGAGCCAACATCGCTTGCAGGAGCATACAGCTATTGTATCTCTTTCCAAAATATTGAATGCAGAAAAATGTTAACAAAACCGAGAACATACACTCCACCAACGGCACCAAGGAATATGATTCCCTTACCGCCACCAACACCAATAAGGTACACACATGCCCAAGCCACCACCTAGGCCTCATTACCCAAAACCTCCAATGTATGGAAATCGAAATTTAAACAATTTCATTCCAAGGCACCAACAGCCCTTTCAAAAAATGCAATCTAATCAATTTCAACGTCAACCTCCACCAGAACCGATGGACGTTGATCAATCTATCAGAACTCGCCAAGTAAATTACGGAAATCGTCCAAATTCAAACAATGTGAGACCACCAAAACGACCTAGAGTCAATAATATCCAAACAAACGCCAGAAACATAAACAACATTAATCATATAGCAGATGCCAATCTTGCACAAACATTCGAAAACGTAAACAACAACGTGAATAACACAACGGTTGACAATGTGCAACAGTCATTCGAACGATATTTCAGAACAATTGAAAAACAAGAAGGTAATAACTTCAGAGAAACTTTTGAAGAAGCAGAGCTGAATTTTTTAGAATAAACTCAGCGTTGCCTTACTTCTTATTCTATGGTAACGCTTCAGAACCACTCAAAATGTTAATTGATACTGGATCTAATAAAAATTACATACATCCAAAATATGCAAAAATTTCACACAAGGTTGATAAACCATTTTTCGTATCATCCGTAGCAGGAGATATTAAAATCGACGCTTATTCTCAAGCACGATTATTCAAACCATATTCAGATAAAATGCTAAAATTTTATCATTTAGAAAATTTAAAATCGTTTGATGCCATAATTGGACACGATTCACTAAAGGAAATTAAAGCAGTAATTGACACAGCCAATGAAATATTAATCATTGATGGCACACATGTCATTCCATTACAACAATACCAACTACAGGAAGTAAATAAAATAAACATTCGTGATAATCATCTGAACCAAAACGAAAAAAGAAAGCTACATGACCTATTACAGGAATATCAAGATCTTTTCCAACCACCAGATTTGAAACTACCTTGTACATCGCGAGTAAAAGCGACAATAAGAACAAAAGATGAATCACCAGTTTATAGTAAAACGTATCCCTATCCCCAAGCACTTAAAGGTGAAGTTAACAAGCAAATTGAAAAACTCCTAAATGATGGAATCATCAGACCTTCGAAATCCCCATACAATGCACCAGTGTGGATTGTTCCAAAAAAACTGGATGCTGCCAATGAAAAAAAATATAGACTTGTCGTAGACTACAGAAAATTGAACACTCAAACAATAAGCGATAAATATCCTATTCCGGATCCATCTACTGTTTTAGCCAATCTAGGTTCAAATAAATATTTCACAACTCTTGACTTAGCGTCAGGATTTCATCAAGTACCTATGTCGGAAAATGATATCGAAAAAACTGCATTTTCAATAAACAACGGAAAATATGAATTCGTACGCATGCCATTTGGTTTAAAAAATGCCCCTTCAATATTCCAACGCGTCATGGACGACACTTTAAGGGAACACATCGGAAAAATTTGTCACATATACATCGATGACATAATCATTTTTAGCAAAACAGTTGAAGAACATCTGCAAAATTTAAGAATTGTTCTAGAAACTCTGAGAGCCGCTAATTTCAAAATACAACCGGATAAATCTGAATTTCTAAAGACAGAAGTTGAATTCCTCGGATTCATAGTCTCAAGTGAAGGACTTAAACCAAATATAAAAAAGATTGAAGCCATAAAAAATTCCCAGAACCACAAAACCTTAAAGAACTAAGAAGATTCTTAGGAATGTCAGGTTACTACCGCAGGTTTATTAAAAACTATGCACAACTGGCAAAACCCATCACAAAACTCCTAAGAGGGGAGGATGGCCATCGCCAAATTTCCAAACACGAATCAAAAAATTTCCCTATTAAATTTGATCAAACCGCAAAAAACGCATTTCAAACCCTTAAAGACATAATATCTTCTAATGATGTTTTAGCTTTTCCAGATTTCCAGAAGCCATTCGAACTAACAACAGACGCATCGGAAAAAGCACTAGGAGCTGTGCTTTCACAAAAATGTCACGACGGTGATAGACCGATAACCTTCATTTCTCGTACTCTTTCCAAAACAGAGGAAAATTATGCAACCAACGAAAAGGAAATGCTTGCCATCGTTTGGGCACTACAAACATTGAGAAATTTCATATACGGAGCTAAAATTAATATTCATACAGATCATCAACCATTAACATTTGCTTTATCTCCGCAGAACAACAACGCAAAACTGAAAAGATGGAAATCTTTCATGGAGGAACACGATTACCAATTATTCTACAAACCCGGAAGATCAAACGTTGTAGCAGATGCACTTTCCCGTATACAACTAAACTCATTAACGCCAACTCAGCACTCAGCTGACGAAGACGATCATTCTTATATACCTTCAACAGAAGCACCAATTAATGTATTCCACAACCAACTAGTATTTAAAATTGGAACTAATTCTTCATACCAATTAATTACCCCTTTCCCAAAATTCAGAAGACATATTTTTATTGAACCAACATTTACTTCTGATTTTATCAAGGATAAATTCAAAAAATTAATCAATCCAAATGTAATTAATGGAATTCACACAGATGAACAAACAATGGGAATTATCCAAGAAGTTTATAAAACTCTCTACAATCCAAAAACAATCAAAGCTAGATTTTCCCAAAGACAAGTACAAGACCTATGCGATGAAGAAACACAAATTGAAGAAATCAAGAATATTCATAATTTTGCTCACAGAAATGCTAAGGAAAACTCATTGCAATTTATAAAAAAATTCTACTTTCCCGGAATGAGAAAAAGTATTCAAAACATTGTAAAAAATTGTGAGATATGTAAAACAGAAAAATACGAGAGAAAACCCCAAGAATTTATACCAGTAAAAACACCAATACCGACATATCCTGGAGAAATTATCCATATTGACATATTTGCTTATAACGCAAACTTTTTATTTATCTCATCTATAGATAAATTTTCAAAATACGTTAAAATACGACCGATAAAATCGAAATCAATCGCTGATATAAAGGAAGTTTTACTACAACTCCTATATGACTGGGACTTACCAGCTCAAATTGTAATAGACAACGAATGTACGTTTGTCTCAAACGTTATCGAACAATCAATACTAAACCTAGGAACAAAAATATTTAAAACTCCAGTTAATCGTTCAGAAACGAATGGACAAATAGAACGTTGCCATTCAACAATTAGAGAAATCGCTAGATGCACAAAAAAACTCAATCCAGAGATGAGCATTATAACATTAGTACAACAAGCTGTTTATAAGTATAATCACAGCATACATTCATTCATAAAGGATACACCACGAAATGTGTATGTAGGAGAAATATCAAACGATCCGCTAGAGAGATCAAGAATAAGAGAAAAAACAAATGAAAGAATACTACAGATATTCAAAAAGAATGAAGAAAAAATCAAAGATGAAAAATATAAGGATTACGTAGAAAACGAATATGCATTCGAAAAGAAAAAGACGAATAACAAACGCGAAAGTCGTTTTAATGCAGTAAAAGTAAAGGAGAATCATCCAACATATATTATCGATTCAAACAATCGAAAAATACATAAAGTAAACTTAAGAAAGTAATGAAAAAATATTAATACTTTTTCAAAATTGTTTTAACTATCGTTACAGAATACTTACGATCCTGTTGATCAAACTAATTTTCGCAGACATAAACATATATGATTTAAATAACAATCCATTAGCCATAATACCGATAGGTAAAGCTAAGATTCAAATTGGATACGTAAGAACAATACATCCAATAGATTTAACTGATATAAACGAAACAATAGAGAAAACATTACAAGATAGTCCAAATGGAAATTCTACTGAATCTATCGAAAATTTGATCAGCATAAAAGCTAGCATGCTAAAGGACACTTTTGCGAAAATCAAACCATTTGTGAAAAGACAAAAACGATGGGACACGATAGGAAAAATTTGGAAATGGATCGCTGGAACTCCAGATGCAGACGACCTACATGTCATAAACTCCACAATGAACTCCCTGATAGCAGAAAGCAACAAACAAATAATAATCAACCAAGGCTTCAACGACAGGTTGAAACAAATAACTGATGTCGCTAACCAAGTCGTAAATATCGAAAACGAACGCTATGAGTCACACCAAGTGGAAATTCGGAAACTTATTCTACTTTCCAACATAAATATGCTACAAGAAAAATTGGATGTCATAGAAGACGCTATACTGTTAGCTAAAAACGGTATTCCGAGCAGTAAGCTACTATCCCTTGAGGATCTGACATCAATAGAACAGTTTCTTGAGAAGAATAACATTAAATACAACACACCGGAAGAATTGCTAAGGCAATCAACTGCCCAAGTAGCAGTAAATGAATCTCATATACTATACATGCTAAAGTTCCCCAAACTATCTTCAAAAATCTACGAGTACGAATACATTGACTCGATAATACAACACGATGCACGTATAATCGTCACACAAAACTTTATATTACAAAATCAAACCCACGTATATTCCATGACAGAGAAGTGCCAACAACAAGAAGATGTTTATATATGTCCGCAAATCGGCATACAACAACCCACAACATGCATTCAACAAATTGTGAGAAGAGAAGATTCACAATGTGACTACGAAAAGATTTATAGTCGAGGCTTCATAAAAAGAATCAAAGACGACACAATACTAATCAACGACGCAATAGCAGAAATCGCATCAAACTGCAGCAAAATGAACCAAGTACTGAACGGTTCCTACGTCATACAATTCGAAAATTGTAACATTATCATTAATGGAGAAATTTATTCAAACGACGAAGTCACCATTCCTGGTAAACCATTCAAATCAACAGCAGGAATCAACATCGATAAGGGTGAAATCGAACATAAACCGCCTCTCCAACTCGTACAAAAACTCACCATAGAACATAGAGAAAAACTAAAAAGTATTAACTTGCAGAATGATTCTCTAAGATGGAAAATTAATGTATTCGGAGGAACTTTTGCATTCATATGCCTATGCGCATTTATAATCTGTTTATTCTTCCACTTCAAGAGAACGACGATAAAAGTAAACATGACTCAAGCGAAACGACCAGAAACGTTCGTTAGCAGACCAACTTCATTCCACGCAGCAACGAGACTTTGAGGGCAAAGTCATTTAAGAGGGGAGGAGTTAAGACGACAGCGCAGTAAGGAGTTAGCACAACCCGCAACACCGAGCATCAAGCGAGCGCAATATAACATAAATATCAACATCCGAGCCGAGAGCACATTTTCTGCAACGCAGCATAAAATGTGTCACCAACCATCGTCGATCGAATCATGCTCGAATCATGATCGCTGCCAGAAGTAAACATCGATCGCCATCGGATGACGCAGCTATAAAACATCGCAGCCCGCTCAATCATCGGTTCTTTCCTGCATTCTCCTGACACCGAGACGGACCGGCGTGAAACCCATACCGAGTAGGATCGCATCCCGCGTTCACGAGTTTAAATAAGAGTTGTTAATAAAATAGAAATAACTTTTTAAAAACTCTAAACCCGTGAGTGCGTTATTAACTCAATTTTAACAGTATTTACACGTAAAATAAGACACTTTCAGGCTAATTTCATTGGAAAAGTGCTATTTTTCACAATTTTAACAGTATTTACACGTAAAATAAGACACTTTCAGGCTAATTTCATTGGAAAAGTGCTATTTTTCACAATTTTAACAGTATTTACACGTAAAATAAGACACTTTCAGGCTTATTTCATTGGAAAAGTGCTATTTTTCACAATTTTAACAGTATTTACACGGAAAATAAGACACTTTCAGGCTAATTTCATTGGAAAAGTGCTATTTTTCACAATTTTAACAGTATTTACACGTAAAATAAGACACTTTCAAGGCTAATTTCATTGGAAAAGTGCTATTTTTCAACAATTTTAAACAGTAATTTACCACGTAAAATAAGACACTTTCAGGCTATTTCATTGAAAAAGTGCTATTTTTCACAATTTAACAGTATTTACACGTAAAATAAGACACTTTCAGGCTTAATTTCATTGGAAAAAGTGCTATTTTTCACAATTTTAACAGTATTTACACGTAAAATAAGACACTTTCAGGCTAATTTCATTGAAAAAGTGCTATTTTTCACAATTTTAACAGTATTTACACGTAAAATAAGACACTTTCAGGCTAATTTCATTGGAAAAGTGCTATTTTTCACAATTTTAACAGTATTTACACGTAAAATAAGACACTTTCAGGCTAATTTCATTGGAAAAGTGCTATTTTTCACAATTTTAACAGTATTTACACGTAAAATAAGACACTTTCAGGCTAATTTCATTGAAAAAGTGCTATTTTTCACAATTTTAACAGTATTTACACGTAAAATAAGACACTTTCAGGCTAATTTCATTGAAAAGTGCTATTTTTCACAATTTTAACAGTATTTACACGTAAAATAAGACACTTTCAGGCTAATTTCATTGGAAAAGTGCTATTTTTCACAATTTTAACAGTATTTACACGTAAAATAAGACACTTTCAGGCTAATTTCATTGGAAAAGTGCTATTTTTCACAATTTTAACAGTATTTACACGTAAAATAAGACACTTTCAGGCTAATTTCATTGGAAAAGTGCTATTTTTCACAATTTTAACAGTATTTACACGTAAAATAAGACACTTTCAGGCTAATTTCATTGGAAAAGTGCTATTTTTCACAATTTTAAACAGTATTTACACGTAAAATAAGACACTTTCAGGCTAATTTCATTGGAAAAGTGCTATTTTTCACAATTTTAACAGTATTTACACGTAAAATAAGACACTTTCAGGCTAATTTCATTGGAAAAGTGCTATTTTTCACAATTTTAACAGTATTTACACGTAAAATAAGACACTTTCAGGCTAATTTCATTGGAAAAGTGCTATTTTTCACAATTTTAACAGTATTTACACGTAAAATAAGACACTTTCAGGCTAATTTCATTGGAAAAGTGCTATTTTTCACAATTTTAACAGTATTTACACGTAAAATAAGACACTTTCAGGCTAATTTCATTGAAAAGTGCTATTTTTCACAATTTTAACAGTATTTACACGTAAAATAAGACACTTTCAGGCTAATTTCATTGGAAAAGTGCTATTTTTCACAATTTTAAACAGTATTTACACGTAAAATAAGACACTTTCAGGCTAATTTCATTGGAAAAGTGCTATTTTTCACAATTTTAACAGTATTTACACGTAAAATAAGACACTTTCAGGCTAATTTCATTGGAAAAGTGCTATTTTTCACAATTTTAACAGTATTTACACGTAAAATAAGACACTTTCAGGCTAATTTCATTGGAAAAGTGCTATTTTTCACAATTTTAACAGTATTTACACGTAAAATAAGACACTTTCAGGCTAAATTCATTGAAAAAGTGCTATTTTTCACAATTTTAACAGTATTTACACGTAAAATAAGACACTTTCAGGCTAATTTCATTGAAAAGTGCTATTTTTCACAATTTAAACAGTATTTTTACGTAAAATAAGACACTTTCAGGCAAAATACATTAAAAAAGTGCTATTTTCACAATTTTAACAGTTTTTACACCTGAAATAAGACACTTACAGGATAATTTCATTGGAAAAGTGCTATTTTTCACAATTTTAACAGTATTTACACGTAAAATAAGACACTTTCAGGCTAATTTCATTGAAAAAGTGCTATTTTTCACAATTTTAACAGTATTTACACGTAAAATAAGACACTTTCAGGCTAATTTCATTGAAAAGTGCTATTTTCAACAATTTTAACAGTATTTACACGTAAAATAAGACACTTTCAGGCTAATTTCATTGGAAAAGTGCTATTTTTAACAATTTTAACAGTATTTACACGTAAAATAAGACACTTTCAGGCTAATTTCATTGGAAAAGTGCTATTTTTAACAATTTTAACAGTATTTACACGTAAAATAAGACACTTTCAGGCTAATTTCATTGGAAAAGTGCTATTTTTAACAATTTTAACAGTATTTACACGTAAAATAAGACACTTTCAGGCTAAATACATTGAAAAAGTGCTATTTTTTAACAATTTTAACAGTATTTACACGTAAAATAAGACACTTTCAGGTTAATTTCATTGGAAAAGTGCTATTTTTCACAATTTTAACAGTATTTACACGTAAAATAAGACACTTTCAGGCTAATTTCATTGAAAAAGTGCTATTTTTAACAATTTTAACAGTATTTACACGTAAAATAAGACACTTTCAGGCTAATTCATTGAAAAAGTGCTATTTTTCACAATTTTAACAGTATTTACACGTAAAATAAGACACTTTCAGGCTAAATTCATTGGAAAAGTGCTATTTTTCACAATTTTAACAGTATTTACACGTAAAATAAGACACTTTCAGGCTAATTCATTGAAAAAGTGCTATTTTTCACAATTTTAACAGTATTTACACGTAAAATAAGACACTTTCAGGCTAATTTCATTGGAAAAGTGCTATTTTTAACAATTTTAACAGTATTTACACGTAAAATAAGACACTTTCAGGCTAATTTCATTGGAAAAGTGCTATTTTTCACAATTTTAACAGTATTTACACGTAAAATAAGACACTTTCAGGCTAATTTCATTGGAAAAGTGCTATTTTTCACAATTTTAACAGTATTTACACGTAAAATAAGACACTTTCAGGCTAATTTCATTGGAAAAGTGCTATTTTTCACAATTTTAACAGTATTTACACGTAAAATAAGACACTTTCAGGCTAATTTCATTGGAAAAGTGCTATTTTTCACAATTTTAACAGTATTTACACGTAAAATAAGACACTTTCAGGCTAATTTCATTGGAAAAGTGCTATTTTTCACAATTTTAACAGTATTTACACGTAAAATAAGACACTTTCAGGCTAATTTCATTGGAAAAGTGCTATTTTTCACAATTTTAACAGTATTTACACGTAAAATAAGACACTTTCAGGCTAATTTCATTGGAAAAGTGCTATTTTTCACAATTTTAAACAGTATTTACACGTAAAATAAGACACTTTCAGGCTATTTCATTGGAAAAGTGCTATTTTTCACAATTTTAACAGTATTTACACGTAAAATAAGACACTTTCAGGCTAATTTCATTGGAAAAGTGCTATTTTTCACAATTTTAACAGTATTTACACGTAAAATAAGACACTTTCAGGCTAATTTCATTGGAAAAGTGCTATTTTTCACAATTTTAACAGTATTTACACGTAAAATAAGACACTTTCAGGCTAATTTCATTGGAAAAGTGCTATTTTTCACAATTTTAACAGTATTTACACGTAAAATAAGACACTTTCAGGCTAATTTCATTGAAAAAGTGCTATTTTTTCACAATTTTAACAGTATTTACACGTAAAATAAGACACTTTCAGGCTTATTTCATTGGAAAAGTGCTATTTTTCACAATTTTAACAGTATTTACACGTAAAATAAGACACTTTCAGGCTAATTTCATTGGAAAAGTGTTTTTTCTCAATTTTAACAGTATTTACACGTAAAATAAGACACTTTCAGGCTAATTTCATTGGAAAAGTGCTATTTTTCACAATTTTAACAGTATTTACACGTAAAATAAGACACTTTCAGGCTAATTTCATTGAAAAGTGCTATTTTTCACAATTTTAACAGTATTTACACGTAAAATAAGACACTTTCAGGCTAATTTCATTGGAAAAAGTGCTATTTTTCACAATTTTAACAGTATTTACACGTAAAATAAGACACTTTCAGGCTAATTTCATTGGAAAAGTGCTATTTTTCACAATTTAACAGTATTTACACGTAAAATAAGACACTTTCAGGCAAATTTCATTGGAAAAGTGCTATTTTTCACAATTTTAACAGTATTTACACGTAAAATAAGACACTTTCAGGCTAATTACATGGAAAAAGTGCTATTTTTAACTATTTTAACAGTATTTACACGTAAAATAAGACACTTTCAGGCTAATTTCATTGGAAAAGTGCTATTTTTCACAATTTTAACAGTATTTACACGTAAAATAAGACACTTTCAGGCTAATTTCATTGGAAAAGTGCTATTTTTCACAATTTTAACAGTATTTACACGTAAAATAAGACACTTTCAGGCTAATTTCATTGGAAAAGTGCTATTTTTCACAATTTTAACAGTATTTACACGTAAAATAAGACACTTTCAGGCTAATTTCATTGGAAAAAGTGCTATTTTTCACAATTTTAACAGTATTTACACGTAAAATAAGACACTTTCAGGCTAATTTCATTGGAAAAGTGCTATTTTTCACAATTTTAACAGTATTTACACGTAAAATAAGACACTTTCAGGCTAATTTCATTGGAAAAGTGCTATTTTTCACAATTTTAACAGTATTTACACGTAAAATAAGACACTTTCAGGCTAATTTCATTGAAAAAGTGCTATTTTTCACAATTTTAACAGTATTTACACGTAAAATAAGACACTTTCAGGCTAATTTCATTAGAAAAGTGCTATTTTTCACAATTTTAACAGTATTTACACGTAAAATAAGACACTTTCAGGCTAATTTCATTGGAAAAGTGCTATTTTTCACAATTTTAACAGTATTTACACGTAAAATAAGACACTTTCAGGCTAATTTCATTGGAAAAGTGCTATTTTTCACAATTTTAACAGTATTTACACGTAAAATAAGACACTTTCAGGCTAATTTCATTGGAAAAGTGCTATTTTTCACAATTTTAACAGTATTTACACGTAAAATAAGACACTTTCAGGCTAATTTCATTGAAGAAGTGTTTTTTTTCTCAATTTTAACAGTATTTACACGTAAAATAAGACACTTTCAGGCTAATTTCATTGAAAAAGTGCTATTTTTCACAATTTTAACAGTATTTTCACGTAAATAAGACACTTTCAGGCTAATTTCATTGAAAAGTGCTATTTTTCACAATTTTAACAGTATTTACACGTAAAATAAGACACTTTCAGGCTAATTTCATTGGAAAAGTGCTATTTTTCACAATTTTAACAGTATTTACACGTAAAATAAGACACTTTCAGGCTAATTTCATTGAAAAAGTGCTATTTTTCACAATTTTAACAGTATTTACACGTAAAATAAGACACTTTCAGGCTAATTTCATTGAAAAAGTGCTATTTTTCACAATTTTAACAGTATTTACACGTAAAATAAGACACTTTCAGGCTAATTTCATTGAAAAAGTGCTATTTTTCACAATTTTAACAGTATTTACACGTAAAATAAGACACTTTCAGGCTAATTTCATTGAAAAAGTGCTATTTTTCACAATTTTAACAGTATTTACACGTAAAATAAGACACTTTCAGGCTAATTTCATTGAAAAAGTGCTATTTTTCACAATTTTAACAGTATTTACACGTAAAATAAGACACTTTCAGGCTAATTTCATTGAAAAAGTGCTATTTTTCACAATTTTACAAGTATTTACACGTAAAATAAGACACTTTCAGGCTAATTTCATTGGAAAAGTGCTATTTTTCACAATTTTAACAGTATTTACACGTAAAATAAGACACTTTCAGGCTAATTCATTGAAAAAGTGCTATTTTTCACAATTTTAACAGTATTTACACGTAAAATAAGACACTTTCAGGCTAATTTCATTGAAAAAGTGCTATTTTTCACAATTTTAACAGTATTTACACGTAAAATAAGACACTTTCAGGCTAATTTCATTGAAAAAGTGCTATTTTTCACAATTTTAACAAGTATTTACACGTAAAATAAGACACTTTCAGGCTAATTCATTGAAAAAGTGCTATTTTTCACAATTGTAACAGTATTTACACGTAAAATAAGACACTTTCAGGCTAAATTCATTGGAAAAGTTCTATTTTTCACAATTTTAACAGTATTTACACGTAAAATAGACACTTTCAGGCTAATTTCATTGGAAAAGTGCTATTTTTCACAATTTTAAACAGTATTTACACGTAAAATAAGACACTTTCAGGCTAATTTCATTGAAAAAGTGCTATTTTTCACAATTTTAACAGTATTTACACGTAAAATAAGACACTTTCAGGCTAATTTCATTGGAAAAGTGCTATTTTTCACAATTTTAACAGTATTTACACGTAAAATAAGACACTTTCAGGCTAATTTCATTGGAAAAGTGCTATTTTTCACAATTTTAACAGTATTTACACGTAAAATAAGACACTTTCAGGCTAATGTCATTGAAAAAGTGCTATTTTTCACAATTTTAACAGTATTTACACGTAAAATAAGACACTTTCAGGCTAATTTCATAGGAGAAGTGCTATTTTTCACAATTTCAACAGTATTTACACGTAAAATAAGACACTTTCAGGCTAATTTCATTGAAAAGTGCTATTTTTCACAATTTTAACAGTATTTACACGTAAAATAAGACACTTTCAGGCTTAATTTCATTGGAAAAGTGCTATTTTTCACAATTTTAACAGTATTTACACGTAAAATAAGACACTTTCAGGCTAATTCATTGGAAAAAGTGCTATTTTTCACAATTTTAACAGTATTTACACGTAAAATAAGACACTTTCAGGCTAATTTCATTGAAAAGTGCTATTTTTCACAATTTTAACAGTATTTACACGTAAAATAAGACACTTTCAGGCTAATTTCATTGGAAAAGTGCTATTTTTCACAATTTTCAACAGTATTTACACGTAAAATAAGACACTTTCAGGCTAATTTCATTGAAAAAGTGCTATTTTTCACAATTTTAACAGTATTTACACGTAAAATAAGACACTTTCAGGCTAATTTCATTGAAAAAGTGCTATTTTTCACAATTTTAACAGTATTTACACGTAAAATAAGACACTTTCAGGCTAAATTCATTGAAAAAGTGCTATTTTTCACAATTTTAACAGTATTTACACGTAAAATAAGACACTTTCAGGCTAATTTCATTGAAAAAGTGCTATTTTTCACAATTTTAACAGTATTTACACGTAAAATAAGACACTTTCAGGCTAATTTCATTGGAAAAAGTGCTATTTTTCACAATTTTAACAGTATTTACACGTAAAATAAGACACTTTCAGGCTAATTTCATTGAAAAAGTGCTATTTTTCACAATTTTAAACAGTATTTACACGTAAAATAAGACACTTTCAGGCTAATTTCATTGAAAAGTGCTATTTTTCACAATTTTAACAGTATTTACACGTAAAATAAGACACTTTCAGGCTAATTTCATTGAAAAAGTGCTATTTTTCACAATTTTAACAGTATTTACACGTAAAATAAGACACTTTCAGGCTAATTTCATTGAAAAAGTGCTATTTTTCACAATTTTAACAGTATTTACACGTAAAATAAGACACTTTCAGGCTAATTTCATTGAAAAAGTGCTATTTTTCACAATTTTAACAGTATTTACACGTAAAATAAGACACTTTCAGGCTAATTTCATTGAAAAAGTGCTATTTTTTCACAATTTTAACAGTATTTACACGTAAAATAAGACACTTTCAGGCTAATTTCATTGGAAAAGTGCTATTTTTCACAATTTTAACAGTATTTACACGTAAAATAAGACACTTTCAGGCTAATTTCATTGAAAAAGTGCTATTTTTCACAATTTTAACAGTATTTACACGTAAAATAAGACACTTTCAGGCTAATTTCATTGAAAAAGTGCTATTTTTCACAATTTTAACAGTATTTACACGTAAAATAAGACACTTTCAGGCTAATTTCATTGAAAAAGTGCTATTTTTCACAATTTTAACAGTATTTACACGTAAAATAAGACAC
This sequence comes from Anopheles stephensi, assembly GCF_013141755.1. Classification (NCBI taxonomy): domain Eukaryota; kingdom Metazoa; phylum Arthropoda; class Insecta; order Diptera; family Culicidae; genus Anopheles; species Anopheles stephensi. Next base: position 18,868 of record NW_023405385.1, on the reverse strand, counting down.
TTTCAGGCTAATTTCATTGGAAAAAGTGCTATTTTTCACAATTTTAACAGTATTTACACGTAAAATAAGACACTTTCAGGCTAATTTCATTGAAAAAGTGCTATTTTTCACAATTTTAACAGTATTTACACGTAAAATAAGACACTTTCAGGCTAATTTCATTGAAAAAGTGCTATTTTTCACAATTTTAACAGTATTTACACGTAAAATAAGACACTTTCAGGCTAATTCATTGAAAAAGTGCTATTTTTCACAATTTTAACAGTATTTACACGTAAAATAAGACACTTTCAGGCTAATTTCATTGGAAAAGTGCTATTTTTCACAATTTTAACAGTATTTACACGTAAAATAAGACACTTTCAGGCTAATTTCATTGAAAAAGTGCTATTTTTCACAATTTTACAGTATTTACACGTAAAATAAGACACTTTGAGGCTAATTTCATTGAAAAAGTGCTATTTTTCACAATTTTAACAGTATTTACACGTAAAATAAGACACTTTCAGGCTAATTCATTGAAAAAGTGCTATTTTTCACAATTTTAACAGTATTTACACGTAAAATAAGACACTTTCAGGCTAATTTCATTGAAAAAGTGCTATTTTTCACAATTTTAACAGTATTTACACGTAAAATAAGACACTTTCAGGCTAATTTCATTGGAAAAGTGCTATTTTTCACAATTTTAACAGTATTTACACGTAAAATAAGACACTTTCAGGCTAATTTCATTGGAAAAGTGCTATTTTTCACAATTTTAACAGTATTTACACGTAAAATAAGACACTTTCAGGCTAATTTCATTGGAAAAGTGCTATTTTTCACAATTTTAACAGTATTTACACGTAAAATAAGACACTTTCAGGCTAATTTCATTGAAAAAGTGCTATTTTTCACAATTTTAACAGTATTTACACGTAAAATAAGACACTTTCAGGCTAATTTCATTGAAAAAGTGCTATTTTTCACAATTTTAACAGTATTTACACGTAAAATAAGACACTTTCAGGCTAATTTCATTGAAAAGTGCTATTTTTCACAATTTTAACAGTATTTACACGTAAAATAAGACACTTTCAGGCTAATTTCATTGGAAAAGTGCTATTTTTCACAATTTTAACAGTATTTACACGTAAAATAAGACACTTTCAGGCTAATTTCATTGAAAAAGTGCTATTTTTCACAATTTTAACAGTATTTACACGTAAAATAAGACACTTTCAGGCTAATTTCATTGGAAAAGTGCTATTTTTCACAATTTTAACAGTATTTACACGTAAAATAAGACACTTTCAGGCTAATTTCATTGGAAAAGTGCTATTTTTCACAATTTTAACAGTATTTACACGTAAAATAAGACACTTTCAGGCTAATTTCATTGAAAAGTGCTATTTTTCACAATTTTAACAGTATTTACACGTAAAATAAGACACTTTCAGGCTAATTTCATTGGAAAAAGTGCTATTTTTCACAATTTTAACAGTATTTACACGTAAAATAAGACACTTTCAGGCTAATTTCATTGAAAAGTGCTATTTTTCACAATTTTAACAGTATTTACACGTAAAATAAGACACTTTCAGGCTAATTTCATTGGAAAAGTGCTATTTTTCACAATTTTAACAGTATTTACACGTAAAATAAGACACTTTCAGGCTAATTTCATTGGAAAAGTGCTATTTTTCACAATTTTAACAGTATTTACACGTAAAATAAGACACTTTCAGGCTAATTTCATTGAAAAGTGCTATTTTTCACAATTTTAACAGTATTTACACGTAAAATAAGACACTTTCAGGCTAATTTCATTGGAAAAGTGCTATTTTTCACAATTTTAACAGTATTTACACGTAAAATAAGACACTTTCAGGCTAATTTCATTGGAAAAGTGCTATTTTTCACAATTTTAAACAGTATTTACACGTAAAATAAGACACTTTCAGGCTAATTTCATTGGAAAAGTGCTATTTTTCACAATTTTAACAGTATTTACACGTAAAATAAGACACTTTCAGGCTAATTTCATTGGAAAAAGTGCTATTTTTCACAATTTTAACAGTATTTACACGTAAAATAAGACACTTTCAGGCTAATTTCATTGAAAAGTGCTATTTTTCACAATTTTAACAGTATTTACACGTAAAATAAGACACTTTCAGGCTAATTTCATTGAAAAGTGCTATTTTTCACAATTTTAACAGTATTTACACGTAAAATAAGACACTTTCAGGCTAATTTCATTGAAAAAGTGCTATTTTTCACAATTTTAACAGTATTTACACGTAAAATAAGACACTTTCAGGCTAATTTCATTGGAAAAGTGCTATTTTTCACAATTTTAACAGTATTTACACGTAAAATAAGACACTTTCAGGCTAATTTCATTGGAAAAGTGCTATTTTTCACAATTTTAACAGTATTTACACGTAAAATAAGACACTTTCAGGCTAATTTCATTGGAAAAGTGCTATTTTTCACAATTTTAACAGTATTTACACGTAAAATAAGACACTTTCAGGCTAATTTCATTGGAAAAGTGCTATTTTTCACAATTTAACAGTATTTACACGTAAAATAAGACACTTTCAGGCTAATTTCATTGGAAAAGTGCTATTTTTCACAATTTTAACAGTATTTACACGTAAAATAAGACACTTTCAGGCTAATTTCATTGGAAAAGTGCTATTTTTCACAATTTTAACAGTATTTACACGTAAAATAAGACACTTTCAGGCTAATTTCATTGGAAAAGTGCTATTTTTCACAATTTTAACAGTATTTACACGTAAAATAAGACACTTTCAGGCTAATTTCATTGAAAAAGTGCTATTTTTCACAATTTTAACAGTATTTACACGTAAAATAAGACACTTTCAGGCTAATTTCATTGGAAAAGTGCTATTTTTCACAATTTTAACAGTATTTACACGTAAAATAAGACACTTTCAGGCTAATTTCATTGGAAAAGTGCTATTTTTCACAATTTTAACAGTATTTACACGTAAAATAAGACACTTTCAGGCTAATTTCATTGGAAAAAGTGCTATTTTTCACAATTTTAACAGTATTTACACGTAAAATAAGACACTTTCAGGCTAATTTCATTGGAAAAGTGCTATTTTTCACAATTTTAAACAGTATTTACACGTAAAATAAGACACTTTCAGGCTAATTTCATTGAAAAGTGCTATTTTTCACAATTTTAACAGTATTTACACGTAAAATAAGACACTTTCAGGCTAATTTCATTGGAAAAGTGCTATTTTTCACAATTTTAACAGTATTTACACGTAAAATAAGACACTTTCAGGCTAATTTCATTGGAAAAGTGCTATTTTTCACAATTTTAACAGTATTTACACGTAAAATAAGACACTTTCAGGCTAATTTCATTGAAAAAGTGCTATTTTTCACAATTTTAACAGTATTTACACGTAAAATAAGACACTTTCAGGCTAATTTCATTGGAAAAGTGCTATTTTTCACAATTTTAACAGTATTTACACGTAAAATAAGACACTTTCAGGCTAATTTCATTGAAAAAGTGCTATTTTTCACAATTTTAACAGTATTTACACGTAAAATAAGACACTTTCAGGCTAATTTCATTGAAAAAGTGCTATTTTTCACAATTTTAACAGTATTTACACGTAAAATAAGACACTTTCAGGCTAATTTCATTGAAAAAGTGCTATTTTTCACAATTTTAACAGTATTTACACGTAAAATAAGACACTTTCAGGCTAATTTCATTGGAAAAGTGCTATTTTTCACAATTTTAACAGTATTTACACGTAAAATAAGACACTTTCAGGCTAATTTCATTGAAAAAGTGCTATTTTTCACAATTTTAACAGTATTTACACGTAAAATAAGACACTTTCAGGCTAATTTCATTGAAAAAGTGCTATTTTTCACAATTTTAACAGTATTTACACGTAAAATAAGACACTTTCAGGCTAATTTCATTGGAAAAGTGCTATTTTTCACAATTTTAACAGTATTTACACGTAAAATAAGACACTTTCAGGCTAATTTCATTGGAAAAGTGCTATTTTTCACAATTTTAACAGTATTTACACGTAAAATAAGACACTTTCAGGCTAAATTCATTGAAAAGTGCTATTTTTCACAATTTTAACAGTATTTACACGTAAAATAAGACACTTTCAGGCTAATTTCATTGAAAAAGTGCTATTTTTCACAATTTTAACAGTATTTACACGTAAAATAAGACACTTTCAGGCTAATTTCATTGAAAAAGTGCTATTTTTCACAATTTTAACAGTATTTACACGTAAAATAAGACACTTTCAGGCTAATTTCATTGGAAAAGTGCTATTTTTCACAATTTTAACAGTATTTACACGTAAAATAAGACACTTTCAGGCTAATTTCATTGAAAAAGTGCTATTTTTCACAATTTTAACAGTATTTACACGTAAAATAAGACACTTTCAGGCTAATTTCATTGAAAAAGTGCTATTTTTCACAATTTTAACAGTATTTACACGTAAAATAAGACACTTTCAGGCTAATTTCATTGAAAAAGTGCTATTTTTCACAATTTTAACAGTATTTACACGTAAAATAGGACACTTTCAGGCTAATTTCATTGCAAAAGTGCTATTTTTCACAATTTTAACAGTATTTACACGTAAAATAAGACACTTCAGGCTAATTTCATTGAAAAAGTGCTATTTTTCACAATTTTAACAGTATTTACACGTAAAATAAGACACTTTCAGGCTAATTTCATTGGAAAAGTGCTATTTTTCACAATTTTAACAGTATTTACACGTAAAATAAGACACTTTCAGGCTAATTTCATTGAAAAGTGCTATTTTTCACAATTTTAACAGTATTTACACGTAAAATAAGACACTTTCAGGCTAATTTCATTGAAAAAGTGCTATTTTTCACAATTTTAACAGTATTTACACGTAAAATAAGACACTTTCAGGCTAATTTCATTGAAAAAGTGCTATTTTTCACAATTTTAACAGTATTTACACGTAAAATAAGACACTTTCAGGCTAATTTCATTGAAAAAGTGCTATTTTTCACAATTTTAACAGTATTTACACGTAAAATAAGACACTTTCAGGCTAATTTCATTGAAAAAGTGCTATTTTTCACAATTTTAACAGTATTTACACGTAAAATAAGACACTTTCAGGCTAATTTCATTGAAAAGTGCTATTTTTCACAATTTTAACAGTATTTACACGTAAAATAAGACACTTTCAGGCTAATTTCATTGAAAAAGTGCTATTTTTCACAATTTTAACAGTATTTACACGTAAAATAAGACACTTTCAGGCTAATTTCATTGAAAAGTGCTATTTTTCACAATTTTAACAGTATTTACACGTAAAATAAGACACTTTCAGGCTAATTTCATTGGAAAAGTGCTATTTTTCACAATTTTAACAGTATTTACACGTAAAATAAGACACTTTCAGGCTAATTTCATTGGAAAAGTGCTATTTTTCACAATTTTAACAGTATTTACACGTAAAATAAGACACTTTCAGGCTAATTTCATTGGAAAAGTGCTATTTTTCACAATTTTAACAGTATTTACACGTAAAATAAGACACTTTCAGGCTAATTTCATTGGAAAAAGTGCTATTTTTCACAATTTTAACAGTATTTACACGTAAAATAAGACACTTTCAGGCTAATTTCATTGGAAAAGTGCTATTTTTCACAATTTTAACAGTATTTACACGTAAAATAAGACACTTTCAGGCTAATTTCATTGAAAAAGTGCTATTTTTCACAATTTTAACAGTATTTACACGTAAAATAAGACACTTTCAGGCTAATTTCATTGAAAAAGTGCTATTTTTCACAATTTTAACAGTATTTACACGTAAAATAAGACACTTTCAGGCTAATTTCATTGAAAAGTGCTATTTTTCACAATTTTAACAGTATTTACACGTAAAATAAGACACTTTCAGGCTAATTCATTGAAAAAGTGCTATTTTTCACAATTTTAACAGTATTTACACGTAAAATAAGACACTTTCAGGCTAATTTCATTGGAAAAAGTGCTATTTTTTCACAATTTTAACAGTATTTACACGTAAAATAAGACACTTTCAGGCTAATTTCATTGAAAAAGTGCTATTTTTTCACAATTTTAACAGTATTTACACGTAAAATAAGACACTTTCAGGCTAATTTCATTGAAAAAGTGCTATTTTTCACAATTTTAACAGTATTTACACGTAAAATAAGACACTTTCAAGCTAATTTCATTGAAAAATTGCTATTTTTCACAATTTTAACAGTATTTACACGTAAAATAAGACACTTTCAGGCTAATTTCATTGGAAAAGTGCTATTTTTCACAATTTTAACAGTATTTACACGTAAAATAAGACACTTTCAGGTTAAATAAATTGAAATAGAGTGTTTTGAAACAATTTTAACAGTATTTACACGTAAAATAAGACACTTTCAGGCTATTTCATTGGAAAAGTGCTATTTTTTCAAAATTTTAACAGTATTGACACGTAAAATAAGACACTTTCAGGCTAATTACATTGAAAAAGTGCTATTTTTTCACAATTTTAACAGTATTTACACGTAAAATAAGACACTTTCAGGCTAATTTCATTGAAAAAGTGCTATTTTTCACAATTTTAACAGTATTTACACGTAAAATAAGACACTTTCAGGCTAATTTCATTGGAAAAGTGCTATTTTTCACAATTTTAACAGTATTTACACGTAAAATAAGACACTTTCAGGCTAATTTCATTGAAAAAGTGCTATTTTTCACAATTTTTAACAGTATTTACACGTAAAATAAGACACTTTCAGGCTAATTTCATTGGAAAAGTGCTATTTTTCACAATTTTAACAGTATTTACACGTAAAATAAGACACTTTCAGGCTAATTTCATTGGAAAAAGTGCTATTTTTCACAATTTTAACAGTATTTACACGTAAAATAAGACACTTTCAGGCTAATTTCATTGGAAAAGTGCTATTTTTCACAATTTTAACAGTATTTACACGTAAAATAAGACACTTTCAGGCTAATTTCATTGGAAAAGTGCTATTTTTCACAATTTTAACAGTATTTACACGTAAAATAAGACACTTTCAGGCTAATTCATTGAAAAAGTGCTATTTTTCACAATTTTAACAGTATTTACACGTAAAATAAGACACTTTCAGGCTAATTTCATTGAAAAAGTGCTATTTTTCACAATTTTAACAGTATTTACACGTAAAATAAGACACTTTCAGGCTAATTTCATTGAAAAGTGCTATTTTTCACAATTTTAACAGTATTTACACGTAAAATAAGACACTTTCAGGCTAATTTCATTGGAAAAAGTGCTATTTTTCACAATTTTAACAGTATTTACACGTAAAATAAGACACTTTCAGGCTTAATTTCATTGGAAAAGTGCTATTTTTCACAATTTTAACAGTATTTACACGTAAAATAAGACACTTTCAGGCTAATTTCATTGAAAAAGTGCTATTTTTCACAATTTTAACAGTATTTACACGTAAAATAAGACACTTTCAGGCTAATTTCATTGAAAAGTGCTATTTTTCACAATTTTAACAGTATTTACACGTAAATAAGACACTTTCAGGCTAATTCATTGAAAAAGTGCTATTTTTCACAATTTTAACAGTATTTACACGTAAAATAAGACACTTTCAGGCTAATTCATTGGAAAAAGTGCTATTTTTCACAATTTTAACAGTATTTACACGTAAAATAAGACACTTTCAGGCTAATTTCATTGGAAAAGTGCTATTTTTCACAATTTTAACAGTATTTACACGTAAAATAAGACACTTTCAGGCTAATTTCATTGAAAAGTGCTATTTTTCACAATTTTAACAGTATTTACACGTAAAATAAGACACTTTCAGGCTAATTCATTGGAAAAGTGCAATTTTTCACAATTTTAACAGTATTTACACGTAAAATAAGACACTTTCAGGCTAATTTCATTGAAAAAGTGCTATTTTTCACAATTTTAACAGTATTTACACGTAAAATAAGACACTTTCAGGCTAATTTCATTGGAAAAGTGCTATTTTTCACAATTTTAACAGTATTTACACGTAAAATAAGACACTTTCAGGCTAATTTCATTGAAAAAGTGCTATTTTTCACAATTTTAACAGTATTTACACGTAAAATAAGACACTTTCAGGCTAATTTCATGGAAAAGTGCTATTTTTCACAATTTTAACAGTATTTACACGTAAAATAAGACACTTTCAGGCTAATTTCATTGAAAAAGTTCTATTTTTCACAATTTTAACAGTATTTACACGTAAAATAAGACACTTTCAGGCTAATTTCATTGGAAAAGTGCTATTTTTCACAATTTTAACAGTATTTACACGTAAAATAAGACACTTTCAGGCTAATTTCATTGGAAAAGTGCTATTTTTCACAATTTTAACAGTATTTACACGTAAAATAAGACACTTTCAGGCTAATTTCATCGAAAAAGTGCTATTTTTCACAATTTTAACAGTATTTACACGTAAAATAAGACACTTTCAGGCTTAATTCATCGAAAAAGTGCTATTTTTCACATATTTAACAGTATTTACACGTAAAATAAGACACTTTCAGGCTAATTTCATCGAAAAAGTGCTATTTTTCACAATTTTAACAGTATTTACACGTAAAATAAGACACTTTCAGGCTAATTTCATTGGAAAAGTGCTATTTTTCACAATTTTAACAGTATTTACACGTAAAATAAGACACTTTCAGGCTAAATTCATTGAAAAAGTGCTATTTTTTAACAATTTTAACAGTATTTACACGTAAAATAAGACACTTTCAGGCTAATTTCATTGGAAAAGTGCTATTTTTCACAATTTTAACAGTATTTACACGTAAAATAAGACACTTTCAGGCTAATTTCATTGGAAAAGTGCTATTTTTTCACAATTTTAACAGTATTTACACGTAAAATAAGACACTTTCAGGCTAATTCATTGGAAAAGTGCTATTTTTCACAATTTTAACAGTATTTACACGTAAAATAAGACACTTTCAGGCTAATTTCATTGGAAAAGTGCTATTTTTCACAATTTTAAACAGTATTTACACGTAAAATAAGACACTTTCAGGCTAATTTCATTGAAAAAGTGCTATTTTTCACAATTTTAACAGTATTTACACGTAAAATAAGACACTTTCAGGCTAAATTCATTGAAAAAGGTGCTATTTTTCACAATTTAAACAGTATTACACGTAAATAAGACACTTTCAGGCTAAATACATTGGAAAAAGTGCTATTTTTCACAATTTTAACAGTATTTTACACGTAAAATAAGACACTTTCAGGCCTAAATAATTGGAAAGTGCTATTTCTTCACAATTTAAACAGTATTTACACGTAAAATAAGGACACCTTTCAGCCTAATTCATAGGAAAAGGTGCTATTTTTCACAATTTAAAACAGTATTTACACGTTAAACTAAGACCACTTTTCAGGGCCTAAATACATTGGAAAAAATGCTATTTTTTCACAATTTTAACAGTATTTACACGTAAAATAAAGACACTTTCAGGCTATTACATTGTAAAATAAGACACTTTCAGGCTAAATTCATTGAAAAAGTGCTATTTTTCACAATTTTAACAGTATTTACACGTAAAATAAGACACTTTCAGGCTATTTCATTGAAAAAGTGCTATTTTTCACAATTTTAACAGTATTTACACGTAAAATAAGACACTTTCAGGCTAATTTCATTGAAAAGTGCTATTTTTCACAATTTTAACAGTATTTACACGTAAAATAAGACACTTTCAGGCTAATTTCATTGAAAAGTGCTATTTTTCACAATTTTAACAGTATTTACACGTAAAATAAGACACTTTCAGGCTAATTTCATTGAAAAGTGCTATTTTTCACAATTTTAACAGTATTTACACGTAAAATAAGACACTTTCAGGCTAATTTCATTGGAAAAGTGCTATTTTTCACAATTTTAACAGTATTTACACGTAAAATAAGACACTTTCAGGCTAATTTCATTGAAAAAGTGCTATTTTTCACAATTTTAACAGTATTTACACGTAAAATAAGACACTTTCAGGCTAAATTCATTGAAAAAGTGCTATTTTTCACAATTTTAACAGTATTTACACGTAAAATAAGACACTTTCAGGCTTATTTCATTGGAAAAGTGCTATTTTTCACAATTTTAACAGTATTTACACGTAAAATAAGACACTTTCAGGCTAATTTCATAGGAAAAGTGCTATTTTTCACAATTTTAACAGTATTTACACGTAAAATAAGACACTTTCAGGCTAAATTTCATTGAAAAGTGCTATTTTTCACAATTTTAACAGTATTTACACGTAAAATAAGACACTTTCAGGCTTAATTTCATTGGAAAAAGTGCTATTTTTCACAATTTTAACAGTATTTACACGTAAAATAAGACACTTTCAGGCTAATTTCATTGAAAAGTGCTATTTTTCACAATTTTAACAGTATTTACACGTAAAATAAGACACTTTCAGGCTAATTTCATTGGAAAAAGTGCTATTTTTCACAATTTAACAGTATTTACACGTAAAATAAGACACTTTCAGGCTAATTTCATTGGAAAAGTGCTATTTTTCACAATTTTAACAGTATTTACACGTAAAATAAGACACTTTCAGGCTAAATTCATTGAAAAAGTGCTATTTTTCACAATTTTAACAGTATTTACACGTAAAATAAGACACTTTCAGGCTAATTTCATAGGAAAAGTGCTATTTTCACAATTTTAACAGTATTTACACGTAAATAAGACACTTTTCAGGCTAAATTCATTGGAAAAAGTGCTATTTTTCACAATTTTAACAGTATTTACACGTAAAATAAGACACTTTCAGGCTAATTTCATTGGAAAAGTGCTATTTTTCACAATTTTAACAGTATTTACACGTAAAATAAGACACTTTCAGGCTAATTTCATTAGGAAAAGTGCTATTTTTCACAATTTTAACAGTATTTACACGTAAAATAAGACACTTTCAGGCTAATTTCATTGAAAAAGTGCTATTTTTCACAATTTTAACAGTATTTACACGTAAAATAAGACACTTTCAGGCTTATTTCATAGGAAAAGTGCTATTTTTCACAATTCAACAGTATTTACACGTAAATAAGACACTTTCAGGCTAAATTCATTGAAAAGTGCTATTTTTCACAATTTTAACAGTATTTACACGTAAAATAAGACACTTTCAGGCTAATTTCATTGGAAAAGTGCTATTTTTCACAATTTCAACAGTATTTACACGTAAAATAAGACACTTTCAGGCTAATTTCATTGAAAAAGTGCTATTTTTCACAATTTTAACAGTATTTACACGTAAAATAAGACACTTTCAGGCTAATTTCATAGGAAAAGTTGCTAGTTTTTCACAATTTCAAACAGTATTTACACGTAAAATAAGACACTTTCAGGCTTATTTTCATAGGAAAAGTGCTATTTTTTCACAATTTTAACAGTTTTTACACGTAAAATAAGACACTTTCAGGCTTAATTCATTGGAAAAAGTGCTATTTTCACAATTTAACAGTATTTACACGTAAAATAAGACACTTTCAGGCTAAATTCATTGAAAAATTGCTATTTTTCACAATTTTAACAGTATTTACACGTAAAATAAGACACTTTCAGGCTAATTTCATTGAAAAGTGCTATTTTTCACAATTTTAACAGTATTTACACGTAAAATAAGGACACTTTCAGGCTAATTTCATGAAAAGTGCTATTTTTTCACAATTTTAACAGTATTTACACGTAAAATAAGGACACTTTCAGGCTAAATTTCATTGAAAAAGTGCTATTTTTCACAATTTTAACAGTATTTACACGTAAAATAAGACACTTTCAGGCTAATTTCATTGAAAAGTGCTATTTTTCACAATTTTAACAGTATTTACACGTAAAATAAGACACTTTCAGGCTAAATTCATTGAAAAAGTGCTATTTTTTCACAATTTTAACAGTATTTTACACGTAAAATAAGGACACTTTCAGGCTAATTCATTGAAAAAGTGCTATTTTTCACAATTTTAACAGTATTTACACGTAAAATAAGACACTTTCAGGCTAATTTCATTGGAAAAGTGCTATTTTTCACAATTTTACAAGTATTCACACGAGTTAAGACGACAGCGCAGTAAGGAGTTAGCACAACCCGCAACACCGAGCATCAAGCGAGCGCAATATAACATAAATATCAACATCCGAGCCGAGAGCACATTTTCTGCAACGCAGCATAAAATGTGTCACCAACCATCGTCGATCGAATCATGCTCGAATCATGATCGCTGCCAGAAGTAAACATCGATCGCCATCGGATGACGCAGCTATAAAACATCGCAGCCCGCTCAATCATCGGTTCTTTCCTGCATTCTCCTGACACCGAGACGGACCGGCGTGAAACCCGTACCGAGTAGGATCGCATCCCGCGTTCACGAGTTTAAATAAGAGTTGTTAATAAAATAGAAATAATTTTTTAAAAACTCTAAACCCGTGAGTGCGTTATTAACTGGCGCCCGAATAGGGACCGCGCTATGTGAAAAATAAAGTTAAGGTGCAAGTGAAAAGTAACCACGTTAGAGTGAAAGTTACCACCAAATCCTAAACTAAAAAAGACTTCCTGATCGCCGAGTGCAGCCGTGTGAAAAGGATCCCGAGTCACCTGTGCAGTTAGCAGCTCACGCAGGACAAAAAGGAACCATCCATCACACTGAGAAGGAAGAATATCATAGCCGGTTTCCCAGCAAAAAACAACACATCGCCCGTTAGAGGAGCGAAAAACAACATAAGGCCCGTTAGAGGAGCGAAAAACAACATAAGGCCCGCTAGAGGAGCTGATAAAGACAACATAAGACGTACATCCAACGCCCGAAACAGGATGCGTATGGTACCGTAAGTACAGTGATTTATAAAAAATCGTAAGTGAAAATTTCAAACAGTGAAAAAAAATCAAAAACGAGTATTAAAAACGATTGCAAATTAATATTACATATTACTAACTCAATCAAGTGAAGTTAAAAACGTGTTTAAACTAACGAAAAAATCCTGGAGGATCTAATTAATTCATTACAATCTCTAACATTGAAAATGTCGAGACCCGAACTTGATCAAATTATCAACCGCATTGCCGCACTCGAAGCGTGCAATATTGCCCCCACTTTTATCGATTATTCTGATCCACCGCTTTATTTCACAAAGCCAGATGGAACAAGTGTAAATCCTGAAACTTTTGAAAAAATTCCCGATTTGGTAAAAGATCTACCAACATTCACTGGGGATCCCAGCGAACTGAATAGCTGGTTAAATGATGTAGACAGTTTAGTGAAACTCTATCAAACTAAAGGTACAGATACCATCGAACGTCAAAATAAATACCACATGATCTGCAAATTCATTCGTAGAAAAATACGCGGTGAAGCGAATGACTCACTCGTCGCTTCAAACGTAGGCATAAATTGGAACCTGATCAAAAAAACATTGATCACCTATTACGGCGAAAAACGTGACTTGGAAACATTGGACTTCCAACTCATGAGCGTGCAACAGAAGAACCGCTCACTTGAAGTATATTACGACGAGGTGAACAGATTACTGTCCCTCATCGCAAATCAAATAAATACCGATGAAAGGTTTACACACCCCGAAGCTTCCAGAGCTTTAATTGAAATGTACAACAAAAAAGCAATTGATGCTTTCATGAGAGGACTCGATGGAGACGTTTACAAGTTCATAAGGAATTATGAGCCAACATCGCTTGCAGGAGCATACAGCTATTGTATCTCTTTCCAAAATATTGAATGCAGAAAAATGTTAACAAAACCGAGAACATACACTCCACCAACGGCACCAAGGAATATGATTCCCTTACCGCCACCAACACCAATAAGGTACACAAATGCCCAACCACCACCTAGGCCTCATTACCCAAAACCTCCAATGTATGGAAATCGAAATTTTAACAATTTCATTCCAAGGCACCAACAGCCCTTTCAAAAAATGCAATCTAATCAATTTCAACGTCAACCTCCACCAGAACCGATGGACGTTGATCAATCTATCAGAACTCGCCAAGTAAATTACGGAAATCGTCCAAATTCAAACAACGTGAGACCACCAAAACGACCTAGAGTCAATAATATCCAAACAAACGCCAGAAACATAAACAACATTAATCATATAGCAGATGCCAATCTTGCACAAACATTCGAAAACGTAAACAACAACGTGAATAACACAACGGTTGACAATGTGCAACAGTCATTCGAACGATATTTCAGAACAATTGAAAAACAAGAAGGTAATAACTTCAGAGAAACTTTTGAAGAAGCAGAGCTGAATTTTTTAGAATAAACTCAGCGTTGCCTTACTTCTTATTCTATGGTAACGCTTCAGAACCACTCAAAATGTTAATTGATACTGGATCTAATAAAAATTACATACATCCAAAATATGCAAAAATTTCACACAAGGTTGATAAACCATTTTTCGTATCATCCGTAGCAGGAGATATTAAAATCGACGCTTATTCTCAAGCACGATTATTCAAACCATATTCAGATAAAATGCTAAAATTTTATCATTTAGAAAATTTAAAATCGTTTGATGCCATAATTGGACACGATTCACTAAAGGAAATTAAAGCAGTAATTGACACAGCCAATGAAATATTAATCATTGATGGCACACATGTCATTCCATTACAACAATACCAACTACAGGAAGTAAATAAAATAAACATTCGTGATAATCATCTGAACCAAAACGAAAAAAGAAAGCTACATGACCTATTACAGGAATATCAAGATCTTTTCCAACCACCAGATTTGAAACTACCTTGTACATCGCGAGTAAAAGCGACAATAAGAACAAAAGATGAATCACCAGTTTATAGTAAAACGTATCCCTATCCCCAAGCACTTAAAGGTGAAGTTAACAAGCAAATTGAAAAACTCCTAAATGATGGAATCATCAGACCTTCGAAATCCCCATACAATGCACCAGTGTGGATTGTTCCAAAAAACTGGATGCTGCCAATGAAAAAAAATATAGACTTGTCGTAGACTACAGAAAATTGAACACTCAAACAATAAGCGATAAATATCCTATTCCGGATCCATCTACTGTTTTAGCCAATCTAGGTTCAAATAAATATTTCACAACTCTTGACTTAGCGTCAGGATTTCATCAAGTACCTATGTCGGAAAATGATATCGAAAAAAACTGCATTTTCAATAAACAACGGAAAATATGAATTCGTACGCATGCCATTTGGTTTAAAAAATGCCCCTTCAATATTCCAACGCGTCATGGACGACACTTTAAGGGAACACATCGGAAAAATTTGTCACATATACATCTATGACATAATCATTTTTAGCAAAACAGTTGAAGAACATCTGCAAAATTTAAGAATTGTTCTAGAAACTCTGAGAGCCGCTAATTTCAAAATACAACCGGATAAATCTGAATTTCTTAAGACAGAAGTTGAATTCCTCGGATTCATAGTCTCAAGTGAAGGACTTAAACCAAATATAAAAAAGATTGAAGCCATAAAAAAATTCCCAGAACCACAAAACCTTAAAGAACTAAGAAGATTCTTAGGAATGTCAGGTTACTTCTTCTTCTTCTTCTGTGGCACTACAACCTCGAGAGGTCTCGGCCTGCCATTTCTGGCTTTCTGTGACTTAATTTTACCCGTAGAAAAGTAGTTAGCCTTTCGTACGGGGAGGCGGTCTGGATGGGATTTGAACCCCAGCCCTGCCGTGTGAAGACCGGCGCCACTGTCGCCTCGGCCACCGGACCGCCCCTATGTCAGGTTACTACCGCAGGTTTATTAAAAACTATGCACAACTGGCAAAACCCATCACAAAACTCCTAAGAGGGGAGGATGGCCATCGCCAAATTTCCAAACACGAATCAAAAAATTTCCCTATTAAATTTGATCAAACCGCAAAAAACGCATTTCAAACCCTTAAAGACATAATATCTTCTAATGATGTTTTAGCTTTTCCAGATTTCCAGAAGCCATTCGAACTAACAACAGACGCATCGGAAAAAGCACTAGGAGCTGTGCTTTCACAAAAATGTCACGACGGTGATAGACCGATAACCTTCATTTCTCGTACTCTTTCCAAACAGAGGAAAATTATGCAACCAACGAAAAGGAAATGCTTGCCATCGTTTGGGCACTACAAACATTGAGAAATTTCATATACGGAGCTAAAATTAATATTCATACAGATCATCAACCATTAACATTTGCTTTATCTCCGCAGAACAACAACGCAAAACTGAAAAGATGGAAATCTTTCATGGAGGAAAACGATTACCAATTATTCTACAAACCCGGAAGATCAAACGTTGTAGCAGATGCACTTTCCCGTATACAACTAAACTCATTAACGCCAACTCAACACTCAGCTGACGAAGACGATCATTCTTATATACCTTCAACAGAAGCACCAATTAATGTATTCCACAACCAACTAGTATTTAAAATTGGAACTAATTCTTCATACCAATTAATTACCCCTTTCCCAAAATTCAGAAGACATATTTTTATTGAACCAACATTTACTTCTGATTTTATCAAGGATAAATTCAAAAAATTAATCAATCCAAATGTAATTAATGGAATTCACACAGATGAACAAACAATGGGAATTATCCAAGAAGTTTATAAAACTCTCTACAATCCAAAAACAATCAAAGCTAGATTTTCCCAAAGACAAGTACAAGACCTATGCGATGAAGAAACACAAATTGAAGAAATCAAGAATATTCATAATTTTGCTCACAGAAATGCTAAGGAAAACTCATTGCAATTTATAAAAAAATTCTACTTTCCCGGAATGAGAAAAGTATTCAAAACATTGTAAAAAATTGTGAGATATGTAAAACAGAAAAATACGAGAGAAAACCCCAAGAATTTATACCAGTAAAAACACCAATACCGACATATCCTGGAGAAATTATCCATATTGACATATTTGCTTATAACGCAAACTTTTTATTTATCTCATCTATAGATAAATTTTCAAAATACGTTAAAATACGACCGATAAAATCGAAATCAATCGCTGATATAAAGGAAGTTTTACTACAACTCCTATATGACTGGGACTTACCAGCTCAAATTGTAATAGACAACGAATGTACGTTTGTCTCAAACGTTATCGAACAATCAATACTAAACCTAGGAACAAAAATATTTAAAACTCCAGTTAATCGTTCAGAAACGAATGGACAAATAGAACGTTGCCATTCAACAATTAGAGAAATCGCTAGATGCACAAAAAAACTCAATCCAGAGATGAGCATTATAACATTAGTACAACAAGCTGTTTATAAGTATAATCACAGCATACATTCATTCATAAAGGATACACCACGAAATGTGTATGTAGGAGAAATATCAAACGATCCGCTAGAGAGATCAAGAATAAGAGAAAAAACAAATGAAAGAATACTACAGATATTCAAAAAGAATGAAGAAAAAATCAAAGATGAAAATATAAGGATTACGTAGAAAACGAATATGCATTCGAAAAGAAAAAGACGAATAACAAACGCGAAAGTCGTTTTAATGCAGTAAAAGTAAAGGAGAATCATCCAACATATATTATCGATTCAAACAATCGAAAAATACATAAAGTAAACTTAAGAAAGTAATGAAAAAATATTAATACTTTTTCAAAATTGTTTTAACTATCGTTACAGAATACTTACGATCCTGTTGATCAAACTAATTTTCGCAGACATAAACATATATGATTTAAATAACAATCCATTAGCCATAATACCGATAGGTAAAGCTAAGATTCAAATTGGATACGTAAGAACAATACATCCAATAGATTTAACTGATATAAACGAAACATAGAGAAAACATTACAAGATAGTCCAAATGGAAATTCTACTGAATCTATCGAAATTTTGATCAGCATAAAAGCTAGCATGCTAAAGGACACTTTTGCGAAAATCAAACCATTTGTGAAAAGACAAAAACGATGGGACCACGATAGGAAAAAATTGGAAATGGATCGCTGGAACTCCAGATGCAGACGACCTACATGTCATAAACTCCACAATGAACTCCCTGATAGCAGAAAGCAACAAACAAATAATAATCAACCAAGGCTTCAACGACAGGTGAAACAAATAACTGATGTCGCTAACCAAGTCGTAAATATCGAAAACGAACGCTATGAGTCACACCAAGTGGAAATTCGGAAACTTATTCTACTTTCCAACATAAATATGCTACAAGAAAAATTGGATGTCATAGAAGACGCTATACTGTTAGCTAAAAACGGTATTCCGAGCAGTAAGCTACTATCCCTTGAGGATCTGACATCAATAGAACAGTTTCTTGAGAAGAATAACATTAAATACAACACACCGGAAGAATTGCTAAGGCAATCAACTGCCCAAGTAGCAGTAATGAATCTCATATACTATACATGCTAAAGTTCCCCAAACTAATCTTCAAAAATCTACGAGTACGAATACATTGACTCGATAATACAACACGATGCACGTATAATCGTCACACAAAACTTTATATTACAAAATCAAACCCACGTATATTCCATGACAGAAGTGCCAACAACAAGAAGATGTTTATATATGTCCGCAAATCGGCATACAACAACCCAAACATGCATTCAACAAATTGTGAGAAGAGAAGATTCACAATGTGACTACGAAAAAGATTTATAGTCGAGGCTTCATAAAAAGAATCAAGACGACACAATACTAATCAACGACGCATAGCAGAAATCGCATCAAACTGCAG
>NW_023405384.1:0-68334 GCF_013141755.1 Anopheles stephensi | reverse complement strand
AAAATAGCACTTTTTCAATGAAATTTAGCCTGAAAGTGTCTTATTTTACGTGTAAATACTGTTAAAATTGTGAAAAATAGCACTTTTCCAATGAAATACGCCTGAAAGTGTCTTATTTTACGTGTAAATACTGTTAAAATTGTGAAAAATAGCACTTTTCCAATGAAATTAAGCCTGAAAGTGTCTTATTTTACGTGTAAATACTGTTAAAATTGTGAAAAATAGCACTTTTCCAATGAAATTAGCCTGAAAGTGTCTTATTTTACGTGTAAATACTGTTAAAATTGTGAAAAATAGCACTTTTCCAATGAAATTAGCCTGAAAGTGTCTTATTTTACGTGTAAATACTGTTAAAATTGTGAAAAAGAGCACTTTTCCAATGAAATTAGCCTGAAAGTGTCTTATTTTACGTGTAAATACTGTTAAAATTGTGAAAAATAGCACTTTTCCAATGAATTAAGCCTGAAAGTGTCTTATTTTACGTGTAAATACTGTTAAAATTGTGAAAAATAGCACTTTTCCAATGAAATTAGCCTGAAAGTGTCTTATTTTACGTGTAAATACTGTTAAAAATTGTGAAAAATAGCACTTTTCCAATGAATTAGCCTGAAAGTGTCTTATTTTAGCGTGTAAATACTGTTAAAATTGTGAAAATAGCACTTTTCCAATGAAATTAGCCTGAAAGTGTCTTATTTTACGTGTAAATACTGTTAAAATTGTGAAAAATAGCACTTTTTCAATGTATTTAGCCTGAAAGTGTCTTATTTTACGTGTAAATACTGTTAAAATTGTGAAAAAATAGCACTTTTCCAATGAATTAGCCTGAAAGTGTCTTATTTTACGTGTAAATACTGTTAAATTGTGAAAAATAGCACTTTTCCAATGAAATTAGCCTGAAAGTGTCTTATTTTACGTGTAAATACTGTTAAAATTGTGAAAATAGCACTTTTCCAATGAAATTAGCCTGAAAGTGTCTTATTTTACGTGTAAATACTGTTTAAAATTGTGAAAAATAGCACTTTTCCAATGAAATTAGCCTGAAAGTGTCTTATTTTACGTGTAAATACTGTTAAAATTGTGAAAAATAGCACTTTTCCAATGAAATTAGCCTGAAAGTGTCTTATTTTACGTGTAAATACTGTTAAAATTGTGAAAAATAGCACTTTTCCAATGACATTAGCCTGAAAGTGTTTTATTTTACGTGTAAATACTGTTAATCTTGTGAAAAAAAGCACTTTTCCAATGAAATTAGCCTGAAAGTGTCTTATTTTACGTGTAAATACTGTTAAAATTGTGAAAAATAGCACTTTTCCAATTAAATTAGCCTGAAAGTGTCTTATTTTACGTGTAAATACTGTTAAAATTGTGAAAAATAGCACTTTTCCAATGAAATTAGCCTGAAAGTGTCTTATTTTACGTGTAAATACTGTTAACATTGTGAAAAATAGGAGTTTTCCAATTAAATTAGCCTGAAAGTGTCTTATTTTACGTGTAAATACTGTTAAAATTGTGAAAAATAGCACTTTTCCAATGAATTAAGCCTGA
The DNA here is from genome assembly GCF_013141755.1 of Anopheles stephensi. NCBI lineage: Eukaryota > Metazoa > Arthropoda > Insecta > Diptera > Culicidae > Anopheles > Anopheles stephensi. The sequence goes on along the minus strand of NW_023405384.1, from coordinate 66,789 downwards.
AAAGTGTCTTATTTACGTGTAAATACTGTTAAAAATTGTGAAAAATAGCACTTTTTCAATGAAATTAAGCCTGAAAGTGTCTTATTTTTACGTGTAAATACTGTTAAAATTGTGAAAAATAGCACTTTTCCAATGAAATTAGCCTGAAAGTGTCTTATTTTGACGTGTAAATACTGTTAAAATTGTGAAAAATAGCACTTTTCCAATGAAATTAAGCCTGAAAGTGTCTTATTTTACGTGTAAATACTGTTAAAATTGTGAAAAAGAGCACTTTTCCAATGAATAAGCCTGAAAGTGTCTTATTTTACGTGTAAATACTGTTTAAAATTGTGAAAAATAGCACTTTTCCCAATGAAATTAGCCTGAAAGTGTCTTATTTTACGTGTAAATACTGTTAAAATTGTGAAAAAATAGCACTTTTTCCAATGAAATTAGCCTGAAAGTGTCTTATTTTACGTGTAAATACTGTTAAAATTGTGAAAAATAGCACTTTTCCAATGAATTAGCCTGTAAGTGTCTTATTCTACGTGTAAATACTGTTAAAATTGTGAAAAAGAGCACTTTTCCAATGAAATTAGCCTGAAAGTGTCTTATTTTACGTGTAAATACTGTTAAAATTGTGAAAAATAGCACTTTTCCAATGAAATTTAGCCTGAAAGTGTCTTATTTTACGTGTAAATACTGTTAAAATTGTGAAAAATAGCACTTTTCCAATGAAATTAGCCTGAAAGTGTCTTATTTTACGTGTAAATACTGTTAAAATTGTGAAAAAGAGCACTTTTCCAATGAAATTAGCCTGAAAGTGTCTTATTTTACGTGTAAATACTGTTAAAATTGTGAAAAATAGCACTTTTCCAATGAAATACGCCTGAAAGTGTCTTAGTTTACGTGTAAATACTGTTAAAATTGTGAAAAATAGCACTTTTCCAATGAAATTAGCCTGAAAGTGTCTTATTTTACGTGTAAATACTGTTAAAATTGTGAAAAATAGCACTTTTCCAATGAAATTAGCCTGAAAGTGTCTTTTTTACGTGTAAATACTGTTTAAATTGTGAAAAATAGCACTTTTCCAATGAAATAAGCCTGAAAGTGTCGAATTTTACGTGTAAATACTGTTAAAATTGTGAAAAACAGCACTTTTCCAATGAAATTAGCCTGAAAGTGTCTTTTTTGCGTGTAAATACTGTTAAAATTGTGAAAAATAGCACTTTTCCAATGAAATTAGCCTGAAAGTGTCTTATTTTACGTGTAAATACTGTTAAAATTGTGAAAAAGAGCACTTTTCCAATGAAATTAGCCTGAAAGTGTCTTATTTTACGTGTAAATACTGTTAAAATTGTGAAAAAGAGCACAGTTAAGACATCGTAGCCGAGTTAAGCTGATCTCGCATCGAAGACGACATCGCAGCATGGGCTAAAAGACGACAACGCAGAACGGCATCGAGCATCGAGAATCTGCAACGCAGCAGAATGCACCGAGCAAAGCGATGACGACGAAGACGCCGAGCAACGCGACACTGGCCACGCGCAGACAGCTCCAGAAAAGGACACCGCTGCACGTGGAGAGCCAACGTGGCCAAACCGTGGGAACCATCGTGGGTTCCCGACAGTAGGGCACAAGCTGGGCGATGATAAATCAGTTGTAATTAGGAGTTCGAAACGATAAGTCGAGTTGTAAAATTATCGCTAGGTTTAATAAAATTTTTTTTATGACCAAACGGTTATAAGAAAGTTTAACTGGCGCCCGAATAGGGACCTTTGGTGAGGAAAACCCAAGTGTTGTGAAGTGCAGTAACCGCGTTAGTGCTTGAGTTACGCCGACATAGACATTCGGAAGTCTATCCCGATCGCCTGCGAAAAGTGAAAACAAACTGATGTGCAGTGAACTTTAGTGACTGCGTTAGTGCTAGTGTCACAAGTGCATAGTGCAGAAGTTATCGAACACTTTAGGCAGCCGTGCGAGTTGGTACCAGAGTAGCCGATAGTTGCCAGCAACAGTCTATCGGAGGAAAAGGATTCTGCCGCCGCACCGAGAAGGAAGACATCACCAAAGGATTCCAAAACCAGCCCCGTCAGAGGAGGTGAAGAAAATCAGCCCCGTCAGAGGAGGTGAAGAAAGCCAGCCCCGTCAGAGGAGGTGAAGAAAACCAGCCCCGTCAGAGGAGGTGAAGGAAACAGCCCCGTAAGTGGAGGTGAACAATGCAACTGTTAATGTAAGTAATAATATTAAACATATTCACATCCGATAAAAGTGAGTGACAAAATTCGTGAAAATCGTGTGTCGGTATACGTGTCGATTAGTGTAATTCGAAATTTTGAAGTGAAATTCGTGAAAAAGTTAGGAGATTAGTCAAACTGGAGGAATTAGTCCAATCACTACGACAATTCTCAGTTTCAATAAAAGAGAAAGATAACGAAGGAAAAGAGAGTAATTACGAAATGGAGGCATTGATCAACAGAATCGCAGCCCTAGAGGCACGATTAGAAGAGAACAATATAACGGACGATTATAGAGATCCTCCACTATTTTTCGTAAAAAAGGACGGCAGCGCCATAAACCCGGAGACTTTCGAGAAGATCCCAGGTTTGGTGAAAGACCTTCCCGTTTTTTGTGGAGATCCAAGCGAACTCAACAGCTGGATCAGCGACGTTGATGGATTGATCAGGTTATACGAAACTACTCCTGGTCATACAGAAGAACAGCAAAATAAATACCATATGGTATGCAAGTTTGTTCGACGAAAGATTAGAGGAGAAGCTAACGATGCGTTAGTCGCATCGAACGTAGGGATCAACTGGAATAACATAAGGAGAACGCTTATCACATACTATGGAGAGAAACGCGACTTGGAGACGCTCGATTTCCAACTAATGAGCGCACACCAAAAGAGTCGATCTTTAGAGACGTACTACGATGAAATAAATAGACTGCTTTCGCTAATTGCGAATCAGATAAAAACGGATAGCAGATTTGCCCACCCAGAAGCCTCAAAAGCAATGATAGAGACGTACAATAAAAAGGCAATAGATGCGTTTATCAGAGGTCTAGATGGAGACGTATACAAATTCATAAGAAACTACGAACCGACTTCTCTAGCAGCAGCATACAGCTACTGCATAACATTCCAGAATTTGGAATGTAGAAAATTACTAACAAGACCAAGACAGGTAAACACACCCCCATCAGCACCAAGGAACCTAATACCACTCCCAACTCCCCATCCACCACCACGAGTATTTCAAAACCACCAAAGACCATTTATGACAAACAACACAAGACCACATTTTGGAATCAACCAGCCATTCCAGAATCATGCAAGAAATTTCCAGCGTCCAGCTTTTTATCAACCAAATCAGACACGACCAATATTTCAACGATCAAATTTTAACCGACCCAATTTCATGCAACATACGAACCAATTCCGCGGACCAGAACCGATGGAAGTTGACCATTCAATTAGGTCACAACAAATTAATTACGCGAATAGGCCCAATTCATCCAATGTAAGGCCTATGAAAAGACAACGAGCTTTCAACATAGAAACATTTCCGCAAGAAGGAAATCCATATGAAGACGAAACTGAAAGTCAGGCGTCATATGAACGATACATGAGAAATGTAGAGAAACAGGAGAAAACAAACAACACTTCATGTACAGCAGAACTAAATTTTTTAGAATGAAGTCTGCTTTGCCCTATTTTATATATCATGGTAAAGCAGGACAACAGATAAAAATTTTAATTGACACAGGATCCAATAAGAATTTCATAAACCCAAAACATGCGAAAATCTCACATGACGTAACGAAACCCTTTATCGTATCATCAGTAGGAGGAGACTTGCTTGTCACGAAATATTCACAAGCTAAAATATTTGCCCCTTATTCCGATGTAAATGTAAAATTTTATCATCTACAAGGACTGAAAACTTTCGATGCCATTATTGGTTACGATACCATCAAAGAAATGGGAGCATTCATAGATGCCAAAAGAGATTACTTTATTATAAAAGATAAAATAATACCTCTCTTACTATACCCGTTACAGGAAATTAACAGGATCGAAATAAGAGATCAACATCTTAACAACCAAGAAAAAGGAAAATTACATTCATTCCTTAACAAGTTTCAAGATTTATTTCAGCCACCTGACGAGAAATTACCATTTACAACAAAGGTTGAAGCAACCATATCTACGGATGACACCGAACCAGTTTACTGTAAGTCATACCCATACCCCTTGTCTCTCAAACATGAAGTGGAGACACAGATAAAAAAATTACTAAACAATGGTATAATTCGACCATTCCGCTCACCATATAACTCACCTGTTTGGATTGTACCCAAAAAGGCTGATGCATCTAACGAAAAAAAGTATCGACTTGTGATCGATTATAGGAAACTAAACTTAAAAACTAAGAGTGATAGATATCCTATTCCAGACACGTCAACAGTTCTTTCGAATTTAGGAAACAATAAGTATTATACCACACTTGATTTAGCATCAGGCTTTCATCAAATTCGTTTGACAGAAAAAGATATCGAAAAAACCGCTTTTTCAATTAACAATGGGAAATATGAATTTTTACGACTACCTTTCGGTCTAAAGAATGCACCTTCTATATTTCAGAGGGTCATGGATGATGTTCTAAGGGAACATATCGGAAAAATCTGTCATGTCTACATCGACGATATAATAGTCTTTGGAAAGACATTTGATGAACATTTGAAAAATTTGGAAATTGTTTTGAACACATTACGCGAAGCCAATTTTAAAATACAACCAGACAAATCAGAATTTTTAAGAACTGAAGTTGAATTCTTAGGATTCATTGTCTCAGAACATGGTCTGAAACCAAATGAGAAAAAAATTCAAAGCATACAAAAATATCCCGAACCTAAAACTATCCGAGAGCTTAGAGCATTTCTAGGACTCTCCGGCTACTATAGAAGATTTGTTAAAAATTATGCTGCTCTAGCAAAACCTCTAACAAAACTCTTAAGAGGAGAGGATGGCCAAGGCCACTATAAAATTACAAAAAATCAATCAAAAAATTTTCCGATTAAATTTGACGAAGACGCCACTCGCGCATTTAAAACTCTCAAGGAAATTTTATCATCCGAAGACGTTTTAGCGTACCCCGATTTTGATCATGGTTTTATATTAACCACAGACGCGTCCGACAAAGCAATCGGAGGTGTTTTATCACAAAAAATCAATGGTATCGAAAAACCAATAACGTTCATATCCAGAACATTATCGAAAACGGAAGAAAACTATGCTACCAACGAGAAGGAAATGCTTGCTATAGTTTGGGCTTTACATTCCTTGCGCAATTACATATATGGTGCAAAAATAACAATACTAACAGATCACCAACCTTTAACATATGCAATGTCGCCAAAAAATAACAATGCGAAACTAAAACGATGGAAAGCGTTCATCGAGGAACATAATTATGAGTTACGCTACAAACCTGGAAAAACTAACGTTGTAGCGGATGCGCTATCAAGAATCCAAATTAATTCTCTAACACCAACACAACATTCCGCTGATGATGATAGCAGTGAATATATACTGTCTACTGAAGCCCCCATCAACGCTTTTCATAACCAACTAATATTTAAAACAACTAACAATTCGTCCTATGAAATGATGACGCCGTTTCCAAAATTTAAAAGGCATATTTTTTGTGAACCAGAATTTACTAACCAATATTTAACAGACAAACTAAAAAGATTCCTCAATCCTAACATTATTAACGGTATACTAACCGATGAAGTAACTATGGGTCTTATTCAAGAAGTGTATAAAAATTTATTCAATCCGAAAACAATGCGATGTAGATTTTCTCAAATACAAGTTGAAGATTTAACAAATGAAGAAAAACAACTAGACGAAATTAAAAACATTCATAATTTTGCACATAGAAATTCGAAAGAGAATTCATTACAATGCATTAAAAGATTTTATTTCCCAACGATGAGAAAAGTAATAGAGTCATTGTAAAAAATTGCGAAATTTGCAAAATGGAAAAGTATGATAGGAAACCACAACAATTTATACCAATAAAGACTCCAATCCCTAGATATCCAGGTGAAATTGTTCACATTGACATATTTGCGTATAACTCAAACTTGCTGTACCTTTCATCAGTAGATAAATTTTCCAAATATCTCAAAGTAAGATTCATCAAATCAAAATCTATTGCAGATATAAAAGAAGTAATGCAAGAACTTTTATATGATTGGAATTTACCAAAACATATCGTAATTGATAACGAATGCACATTTGTTTCAAATGTCATAGAGCAAATGATTAAAAATCTAGGTAAATCGTTCAGAAACAAACGGTCAAATCGAAAGATGCCATTCAACAATTCGTGAGATAGGCAGGTGTATCAAGGCACTAAACCCAGAAATCACAGATAAAAATTTAGTGCAACAGGCTGTATACAAATACAACAACACCATTCATTCGTTTACGAAAGAGACCCCCAAAAACGTATATATCGGAGAACAATCGGAAGAAATGTCGTTTAGAGACAGAGCGTTATTAAGAGAAAAACTTGATAAAAAAATTATAAAACTATTCGAAGAGAAAAATGAAAAGATGAAAGATAAGAAATATAAAGACTATGAACCAAATCAATATGCGTACGAAAAGAGGAAAACAAATAATAAACGAGATAGTCGTTTCAATATGGTAAAGATTAAAGAAAATTATCCTACGTATGTAATCGATACACATAACAGAAAAATTCATAAAGTGAATTTAAGAAATCCGACTAATTGATTCATTATTCTTATCATTTCAGTACAATCCTTATCGCTATTTCATCGATAGAATCGAGTAAAATTAAGATACATAATGTAACAAATGATCCATTAGCCATAATACCGATAGGGAAAGCTAAAGTACAAATTGGGTACATTAGAACAATTCATCCAATAGATTTAGCCGATATCAACGAAACAATAGAGAAAACATTGCTAGATAGTCCAAATGGAATTTTTACTGAACCTATCGACAATTTAATTAGAATAAAAGCTAGCATGCTACAGGACACTTTGGCGAAAATCAAACCATTTGTGAAAAGGCAAAAACGATGGGACACGATAGGTAAAGTTTGGAAATGGATCGCTGGAACTCCTGACGCCGACGACCTACATGTCATTAACTCCACAATGAACTCCCTGATAGCAGAAAGCAACAAACAAATAATAATCAACCAAGGTTTCAACGACAGGCTGAAACAAATAACCGATGTCGCTAACCAAGTCGTAAATATCGAAAACGAACGCTATGAGTCACACCAAGTGGAAATTCGGAAACTTATTCTACTTTCCAACATAAATATGCTACAAGAAAAATTGGATGTCATAGAAGACGCTATACTGTTAGCTAAAAACGGTATTCCGAGCAGTAAGCTACTATCCCTTGAGGATCTGACATCAATAGAACAGTTTCTTGAGAAGAATAACATTAAATACAACACACCGGAAGAATTGCTAAGGCAATCAACTGCCCAAGTAGCAGTAAATGAATCTCATATACTATACATGCTAAAGTTCCCCAAACTATCTTCAAAAATCTACGAGTACGAATACATTGACTCGATAATACAACACGATGCACGTATAATCGTCACACAAAACTTTATATTACAAAATCAAACCCACGTATATTCCATGACAGAGAAGTGCCAACAACAAGAAGATGTTTATATATGTCCGCAAATCGGCATACAACAACCCACAACATGCATTCAACAAATTGTGAGAAGAGAAGATTCACAATGTGACTACCAAAAGATTTATAGTCGAGGCTTCATAAAAAGAATCAAAGACGACACAATACTAATCAACGACGCAATAGCAGAAATCGCATCAAACTGCAGCAAAATGAACCAAGTACTGAACGGTTCCTACGTCATACAATTCGAAAATTGTAACATTATCATTAATGGAGAAATTTATTCAAACGACGAAGTCACCATTCCTGGTAAACCATTCAAATCAACAGCAGGAATCAACATCGATAAGGGTGAAATCGAACATAAACCGCCTCTCCAACTCGTACAAAAACTCACCATAGAACATAGAGAAAAACTAAAAAGTATTAACTTGCAGAATGATTCTCTAAGATGGAAAATTAATGTATTCGGAGGAACTTTTGCATTCATATGCCTATGCGTATTTATAATCTGTTTATTCTTCCACTTCAAGAGAACGACGATAAAAGTAAACATGACTCAAGCGAAACGACCAGAAACGTTCGTTAGCAGACCAACTTCATTCCACGCAGCAACGAGACTTTGAGGGCAAAGTCATTTAAGAGGGGAGGAGTTAAGACGACAGCGCAGTAAGGAGTTAGCACAACCCGCAACACCGAGCATCAAGCGAGCGCAATATAACATAAATATCAACATCCGAGCCGAGAGCACATTTTCTGCAACGCAGCATAAAATGTGTCACCAACCATCGTCGATCGAATCATGCTCGAATCATGATCGCTGCCAGAAGTAAACATCGATCGCCATCGGATGACGCAGCTATAAAACATCGCAGCCCGCTCAATCATCGGTTCTTTCCTGCATTCTCCTGACACCGAGACGGACCGGCGTGAAACCCGTACCGAGTAGGATCGCATCCCGCGTTCACGAGTTTAAATAAGAGTTGTTAATAAAATAGAAATAATTTTTTAAAAACTCTAAACCCGTGAGTGCGTTATTAACTGGCGCCCGAATAGGGACCGCGCTATGTGAAAAATAAAGTTAAGGTGCAAGTGAAAAGTAACCACGTTAGAGTGAAAGTTACCACCAAATCCTAAACTAAAAAAGACTTCCTGATCGCCGAGTGCAGCCGTGTGAAAAGGATCCCGAGTCACCTGTGCAGTTAGCAGCTCACGCAGGACAAAAAGGAACCATCCATCACACTGAGAAGGAAGAATATCATAGCCGGTTTCCCAGCAAAAAACAACACATCGCCCGTTAGAGGAGCGAAAAACAACATAAGGCCCGCTAGAGGAGCTGATAAAGACAACATAAGACGTACATCCAACGCCCGAAACAGGATGCGTATGGTACGGTAAGTACAGTGAATTATAAAAAATCGTAAGTGAAAATTTCAAACAGTGAAAAAAATCAAAAACGAGTATTAAAAACGATTGCAAATTAATATTACATATTACTAACTCAATCAAGTGAAGTTAAAAACGTGTTTAAACTAACGAAAAAATCCTGGAGGATCTAATTAATTCATTACAATCTCTAACATTGAAAATGTCGAGACCCGAACTTGATCAAATTATCAACCGCAGTGCCGCACTCGAAGCGTGCAATATTGCCCCCACTTTTATCGATTATTCTGATCCACCGCTTTATTTCACAAAGCCAGATGGAACAAGTGTAAATCCTGAAACTTTTGAAAAAATTCCCGATTTGGTAAAAGATCTACCAACATTCACTGGGGATCCCAGCGAACTGAATAGCTGGTTAAATGATGTAGACAGTTTAGTGAAACTCTATCAAACTAAAGGTACAGATACCATCGAACGTCAAAATAAATACCACATGATCTGCAAATTCATTCGTAGAAAAATACGCGGTGAAGCGAATGACTCACTCGTCGCTTCAAACGTAGGCATAAATTGGAACCTGATCAAAAAAACATTGATCACCTATTACGGCGAAAAACGTGACTTGGAAACATTGGACTTCCAACTCATGAGCGTGCAACAGAAGAACCGCTCACTTGAAGTATATTACGACGAGGTGAACAGATTACTGTCCCTCATCGCAAATCAAATAAATACCGATGAAAGGTTTACACACCCCGAAGCTTCCAGAGCTTTAATTGAAATGTACAACAAAAAAGCAATTGATGCTTTCATGAGAGGACTCGATGGAGACGTTTACAAGTTCATAAGGAATTATGAGCCAACATCGCTTGCAGGAGCATACAGCTATTGTATCTCTTTCCAAAATATTGAATGCAGAAAAATGTTAACAAAACCGAGAACATACACTCCACCAACGGCACCAAGGAATATGATTCCCTTACCGCCACCAACACCAATAAGGTACACACATGCCCAGCCACCACCTAGGCCTCATTACCCAAAACCTCCAATGTATGGAAATCGAAATTTAAACAATTTCATTCCAAGGCACCAACAGCCCTTTCAAAAAATGCAATCTAATCAATTTCAACGTCAACCTCCACCAGAACCGATGGACGTTGATCAATCTATCAGAACTCGCCAAGTAAATTACGGAAATCGTCCAAATTCAAACAATGTGAGACCACCAAAACGACCTAGAGTCAATAATATCCAAACAAACGCCAGAAACATAAACAACATTAATCATATAGCAGATGCCAATCTTGCACAAACATTCGAAAACGTAAACAACAACGTGAATAACACAACGGTTGACAATGTGCAACAGTCATTCGAACGATATTTCAGAACAATTGAAAAACAAGAAGGTAATAACTTCAGAGAAACTTTTGAAGAAGCAGAGCTGAATTTTTTAGAATAAACTCAGCGTTGCCTTACTTCTTATTCTATGGTAACGCTTCAGAACCACTCAAAATGTTAATTGATACTGGATCTAATAAAAATTACATACATCCAAAATATGCAAAAATTTCACACAAGGTTGATAAACCATTTTTCGTATCATCCGTAGCAGGAGATATTAAAATCGACGCTTATTCTCAAGCACGATTATTCAAACCATATTCAGATAAAATGCTAAAATTTTATCATTTAGAAAATTTAAAATCGTTTGATGCTATAATTGGACACGATTCACTAAAGGAAATTAAAGCAGTAATTGACACAGCCAATGAAATATTAATCATTGATGGCACACATGTCATTCCATTACAACAATACCAACTACAGGAAGTAAATAAAATAAACATTCGTGATAATCATCTGAACCAAAACGAAAAAAGAAAGCTACATGACCTATTACAGGAATATCAAGATCTTTTCCAACCACCAGATTTGAAACTACCTTGTACATCGCGAGTAAAAGCGACAATAAGAACAAAAGATGAATCACCAGTTTATAGTAAAACGTATCCCTATCCCCAAGCACTTAAAGGTGAAGTTAACAAGCAAATTGAAAAACTCCTAAATGATGGAATCATCAGACCTTCGAAATCCCCATACAATGCACCAGTGTGGATTGTTCCAAAAAAACTGGATGCTGCCAATGAAAAAAAATATAGACTTGTCGTAGACTACAGAAAATTGAACACTCAAACAATAAGCGATAAATATCCTATTCCGGATCCATCTACTGTTTTAGCCAATCTAGGTTCAAATAAATATTTCACAACTCTTGACTTAGCGTCAGGATTTCATCAAGTACCTATGTCGGAAAATGATATCGAAAAAACTGCATTTTCAATAAACAACGGAAAATATGAATTCGTACGCATGCCATTTGGTTTAAAAAATGCCCCTTCAATATTCCAACGCGTCATGGACGACACTTTAAGGAAACACATCGGAAAAATTTGTCACATATACATCGATGACATAATCATTTTTAGCAAAACAGTTGAAGAACATCTGCAAAATTTAAGAATTGTTCTAGAAACTCTGAGAGCAGCTAATTTCAAAATACAACCGGATAAATCTGAATTTCTTAAGACAGAAGTTGAATTCCTCGGATTCATAGTCTCAAGTGAAGGACTTAAACCAAATATAAAAAAGATTGAAGCCATAAAAAAATTCCCAGAACCACAAAACCTTAAAGAACTAAGAAGATTCTTAGGAATGTCAGGTTACTACCGCAGGTTTATTAAAAACTATGCACAACTGGCAAAACCCATCACAAAACTCCTAAGAGGGGAGGATGGCCATCGCCAAATTTCCAAACACGAATCAAAAAATTTCCCTATTAAATTTGATCAAACCGCAAAAAACGCATTTCAAACCCTTAAAGACATAATATCTTCTAATGATGTTTTAGCTTTTCCAGATTTCCAGAAGCCATTCGAACTAACAACAGACGCATCGGAAAAAGCACTAGGAGCTGTGCTTTCACAAAAATGTCACGACGGTGATAGACCGATAACCTTCATTTCTCGTACTCTTTCCAAAACAGAGGAAAATTATGCAACCAACGAAAAGGAAATGCTTGCCATCGTTTGGGCACTACAAACATTGAGAAATTTCATATACGGAGCTAAAATTAATATTCATACAGATCATCAACCATTAACATTTGCTTTATCTCCGCAGAACAACAACGCAAAACTGAAAAGATGGAAATCTTTCATGGAGGAACACGATTACCAATTATTCTACAAACCCGGAAGATCAAACGTTGTAGCAGATGCACTTTCCCGTATACAACTAAACTCATTAACGCCAACTCAGCACTCAGCTGACGAAGACGATCATTCTTATATACCTTCAACAGAAGCACCAATTAATGTATTCTACAACCAACTAGTATTTAAAATTGGAACTAATTCTTCATACCAATTAATTACCCCTTTCCCAAAATTCAGAAGACATATTTTTATTGAACCAACATTTACTTCTGATTTTATCAAGGATAAATTCAAAAAATTAATCAATCCAAATGTAATTAATGGAATTCACACAGATGAACAAACAATGGGAATTATCCAAGAAGTTTATAAAACTCTCTACAATCCAAAAACAATCAAAGCTAGATTTTCCCAAAGACAAGTACAAGACCTATGCGATGAAGAAACACAAATTGAAGAAATCAAGAATATTCATAATTTTGCTCACAGAAATGCTAAGGAAAACTCATTGCAATTTATAAAAAAATTCTACTTTCCCGGAATGAGAAAAAGTATTCAAAACATTGTAAAAAATTGTGAGATATGTAAAACAGAAAAATACGAGAGAAAACCCCAAGAATTTATACCAGTAAAAACACCAATACCGACATATCCTGGAGAAATTATCCATATTGACATATTTGCTTATAACGCAAACTTTTTATTTATCTCATCTATAGATAAATTTTCAAAATACGTTAAAATACGACCGATAAAATCGAAATCAATCGCTGATATAAAGGAAGTTTTACTATAACTCCTATATGACTGGGACTTACCAGCTCAAATTGTAATAGACAACGAATGTACGTTTGTCTCAAACGTTATCGAACAATCAATACTAAACCTAGGAACAAATATTTTTGTTGAACGAAAACTCCAGTTAATCGTTCAGAAACGAATGGACAAATAGAACGTTGCCATTCAACAATTAGAGAAATCGCTAGATGCACAAAAAAACTCAATCCAGAGATGAGCATTATAACATTAGTACAACAAGCTGTTTATAAGTATAATCACAGCATACATTCATTCATAAAGGATACACCACGAAATGTGTATGTAGGAGAAATATCAAACGATCCGCTAGAGAGATCAAGAATAAGAGAAAAAACAAATGAAAGAATATTACAGATATTCAAAAAGAATGAAGAAAAAATCAAAGATGAAAAATATAAGGATTACGTAGAAAACGAATATGCATTCGAAAAGAAAAAGACGAATAACAAACGCGAAAGTCGTTTTAATGCAGTAAAAGTAAAGGAGAATCATCCAACATATATTATCGATTCAAACAATCGAAAAATACATAAAGTAAACTTAAGAAAGTAATGAAAAAATATTAATACTTTTTCAAAATTGTTTTAACTATCGTTACAGAATACTTACGATCCTGTTGATCAAACTAATTTTCGCAGACATAAACATATATGATTTAAATAACAATCCATTAGCCATAATACCGATAGGTAAAGCTAAGATTCAAATTGGATACGTAAGAACAATACATCCAATAGATTTAACTGATATAAACGAAACAATAGAGAAAACATTACAAGATAGTCCAAATGGAAATTCTACTGAATCTATCGAAAATTTGATCAGCATAAAAGCTAGCATGCTAAAGGACACTTTTGCGAAAATCAAACCATTTGTGAAAAGACAAAAACGATGGGACACGATAGGAAAAATTTGGAAATGGATCGCTGGAACTCCAGATGCAGACGACCTACATGTCATAAACTCCACAATGAACTCCCTGATAGCAGAAAGCAACAAACAAATAATAATCAACCAAGGCTTCAACGACAGGTTGAAACAAATAACTGATGTCGCTAACCAAGTCGTAAATATCGAAAACGAACGCTATGAGTCACACCAAGTGGAAATTCGGAAACTTATTCTACTTTCCAACATAAATATGCTACAAGAAAAATTGGATGTCATAGAAGACGCTATACTGTTAGCTAAAAACGGTATTCCGAGCAGTAAGCTACTATCCCTTGAGGATCTGACATCAATAGAACAGTTTCTTGAGAAGAATAACATTAAATACAACACACCGGAAGAATTGCTAAGGCAATCAACTGCCCAAGTTGCAGTAAATGAAACTCATATACTATACATGCTAAAGTTCCCCAAACTATCTCCAAAAATCTACGAATACGACTATATCGATTCGATAATACAACACGATGCACGTATAATCGTCACACAGAACTATATATTACAAAATCAAACCCACGTATATTCCATGGCAGAGAAGTGCCAACAACAAGAAGACGTTTATATATGTCCGCAAATCGGCATACAACAACCCACAACATGCATTCAACAAATTGTGAAAAGAGAAGATTCACAATGTGACTACGAAAAGATTTATAGCCAAGGCTTCATAAAAAGAATCAAAGAAGACACAATACTAATCAATGACGTCATAGCAGAAATCGCATCAAACTGCAGCAAAATGAACCAAGTACTGAACGGTTCCTACGTCATACAATTCGAAAATTGTAACATCATCATTAATGGAGAAATTTATTCAAACAATGAAGTCACCATTCCTGGTAAACCATTTAAGTCAACAACAGGAATTAACATTGACAAAGGCGAAATCAAACATAGACCGCCTCTTCAACTGATACAAAACCTCACAATAGAACACAGAGAAAAGCTAAAAAGTATCAACCTACAAAACGACTCCTTGAGATGGAAATTTAACATATTTGGAGGAACATTTGCGTTAATATGCATATGCGCATGTATAATATTTCTATTCTTCCAATTCAAGAGAACTACAGTAAAAATAGACATGACTCAAGCGAAACAACTCGAAACCTTTGTCAGCCGACCTATCTCGTTCCACGCAGCAGCGAGACTTTGAGGGCAAAGTCACTTAAGAGGGGAGGAGTTAAGACATCGTAGCCGAGTTAAGCTGATCTCGCATCGAAGACGACATCGCAGCATGGGCTAAAAGACGACAACGCAGAACGGCATCGAGCACCGAGAATCTGCAACGCAGCAGAATGCACCGAGCAAAGCGATGACGACGAAGACGCCGAGCAACGCGACACTGGCCACGCGCAGACAGCTCCAGAAAAGGACACCGCTGCACGTGGAGAGCCAACGTGGCCAAACCGTGGGAACCATCGCGGGTTCCCGACAGTAGGGCACAAGCTGGGCGATGATAAATCAGTTGTAATTAGGAGTTCGAAACGATAAGTCGAGTTGTAAAATTATCTCTAGGTTTAATAAAATTTTTTTTATGACCAAACGGTTATAAGAAAGTTTAACTGTGTCTTATTTTACGTGTAAATACTGTTAAAATTGTGAAAAATAGCACTTTTCCAATGAAATTAGCCTGAAAGTGTCTTATTTTACGTGTAAATACTGTTAAAATTGTGAAAAATAGCACTTTTCCTATGAAATAAGCCTGAAAGTGTCTTATTTTACGTGTAAATACTGTTAAAATTGTGAAAAATAGCACTTTTCCAATGAAATTAGCCTGAAAGTGTCTTATTTTACGTGTAAATACTGTTAAAATTGTGAAAAATAGCACTTTTCCAATGAAATAAGCCTGAAAGTGTCTTATTTTACGTGTAAATACTGTTAAAATTGTGAAAAATAGCACTTTTCCAATGAAATAAGCCTGAAAGTGTCTTATTTTACGTGTAAATACTGTTAAAATTGTGAAAAATAGCACTTTTCCTATGAAATAAGCCTGAAAGTGTCTTAGTTTACGTGTAAATACTGTTAAAATTGTGAAAAATAGCACTTTTCCAATGAAATTAGCCTGAAAGTGTCTTATTTTACGTGTAAATACTGTTAAAATTGTGAAAAATAGCACTTTTCCTATGAAATAAGCCTGAAAGTGTCTTATTTTACGTGTAAATACTGTTAAAATTGTGAAAAATAGCACTTTTCCTATGAATTTAGCCTGAAAGTGTCTTATTTTACGTGTAAATACTGTTAAAATTGTGAAAAATAGCACTTTTCCAATGAAATTAGCCTGAAAGTGTCTTATTTTACGTGTAAATACTGTTAAAATTGTGAAAAATAGCACTTTTCCTATGAATTTAGCCTGAAAGTGTCTTATTTTACGTGTAAATACTGTTAAAATTGTGAAAAATAGCACTTTTCCAATGAAATTAGCCTGAAAGTGTCTTATTTTACGTGTAAATACTGTTAAAATTGTGAAAAATAGCACTTTTCCTATGAAATAAGCCTGAAAGTGTCTTAGTTTACGTGTAAATACTGTTAAAATTGTGAAAAATAGCACTTTTCCAATGAAATTAGCCTGAAAGTGTCTTATTTTACGTGTAAATACTGTTAAAATTGTGAAAAATAGCACTTTTCCAATGAAATTAGCCTGAAAGTGTCTTATTTTACGTGTAAATACTGTTAAAATTGTGAAAAATAGCACTTTTCCTATGAAATAAGCCTGAAAGTGTCTTAGTTTACGTGTAAATACTGTTAAAATTGTGAAAAATAGCACTTTTCCAATGAAATTAGCCTGAAAGTGTCTTATTTTACGTGTAAATACTGTTAAAATTGTGAAAAATAGCACTTTTCCAATGAAATTAGCCTGAAAGTGTCTTATTTTACGTGTAAATACTGTTAAAATTGTGAAAAATAGCACTTTTCCTATGAAATAAGCCTGAAAGTGTCTTATTTTACGTGTAAATACTGTTAAAATTGTGAAAAATAGCACTTTTCCAATGAAATAAGCCTGAAAGTGTCTTATTTTACGTGTAAATACTGTTAAAATTGTGAAAAATAGCACTTTTTCAATGAAATAAGCCTGAAAGTGTCTTATTTTACGTGTAAATACTGTTAAAATTGTGAAAAATAGCACTTTTCCAATGAAATTAGCCTGAAAGTGTCTTATTTTACGTGTAAATACTGTTAAAATTGTGAAAAATAGCACTTTTCCAATGAAATTAGCCTGAAAGTGTCTTATTTTACGTGTAAATACTGTTAAAATTGTGAAAAATAGCACTTTTCCAATGAAATAAGCCTGAAAGTGTCTTATTTTACGTGTAAATACTGTTAAAATTGTGAAAAATAGCACTTTTCCTATGAAATAAGCCTGAAAGTGTCTTAGTTTACGTGTAAATACTGTTAAAATTGTGAAAAATAGCACTTTTCCAATGAAATTAGCCTGAAAGTGTCTTATTTTACGTGTAAATACTGTTAAAATTGTGAAAAATAGCACTTTTCCAATGAAATTAGCCTGAAAGTGTCTTATTTTACGTGTAAATACTGTTAAAATTGTGAAAAATAGCACTTTTCCTATGAAATAAGCCTGAAAGTGTCTTATTTTACGTGTAAATACTGTTAAAATTGTGAAAAATAGCACTTTTCCAATGAAATTAGCCTGAAAGTGTCTTATTTTACGTGTAAATACTGTTAAAATTGTGAAAAATAGCACTTTTCCAATGAAATTAGCCTGAAAGTGTCTTATTTTACGTGTAAATACTGTTAAAATTGTGAAAAATAGCACTTTTCCAATGAAATAGACCTGAAAGTGTCTTATTTTACGTGTAAATACTGTTAAAATTGTGAAAAATAGCACTTTTCCAATGAAATTAGCCTGAAAGTGTCTTATTTTACGTGTAAATACTGTTAAAATTGTGAAAAATAGCACTTTTCCAATGAAATAAGCCTGAAAGTGTCTTATTTTACGTGTAAATACTGTTAAAATTGTGAAAAATAGCACTTTTCCAATGAAATAAGCCTGAAAGTGTCTTATTTTACGTGTAAATACTGTTAAAATTGTGAAAAATAGCACTTTTCCAATGAAATTAGCCTGAAAGTGTCTTATTTTACGTGTAAATACTGTTAAAATTGTGAAAAATAGCACTTTTCCAATGAAATTAGCCTGAAAGTGTCTTATTTTACGTGTAAATACTGTTAAAATTGTGAAAAATAGCACTTTTCCAATGAAATTAGCCTGAAAGTGTCTTATTTTACGTGTAAATACTGTTAAAATTGTGAAAAATAGCACTTTTCCAATGAAATTAAGCCTGAAAGTGTCTTATTTTACGTGTAAATACTGTTAAAATTGTGAAAAATAGCACTTTTCCAATGAAATAAGCCTGAAAGTGTCTTATTTTACGTGTAAATACTGTTAAAATTGTGAAAAATAGCACTTTTCCAATGAAATTAGCCTGAAAGTGTCTTATTTTACGTGTAAATACTGTTAAAATTGTGAAAAATAGCACTTTTCCAATGAAATAAGCCTGAAAGTGTCTTATTTTACGTGTAAATACTGTTAAAATTGTGAAAAATAGCACTTTTCCAATGTATTATGCCTGAAAGTGTCTTATTTTACGTGTAAATACTGTTAAAATTGTGAAAAATAGCACTTTTCCAATGAAATTAGCCTGAAAGTGTCTTATTTTACGTGTAAATACTGTTAAAATTGTGAAAAATAGCACTTTTCCAATGAAATTAGCCTGAAAGTGTCTTATTTTACGTGTAAATACTGTTAAATTGTGAAAAATAGCACTTTTCCAATGAAATTAGCCTGAAAGTGTCTTATTTTACGTGTAAATACTGTTAAAATTGTGAAAAATAGCACTTTTCCAATGAAATTAGCCTGAAAGTGTCTTATTTTACGTGTAAATACTGTTAAAATTGTGAAAAATAGCACTTTTCCAATGAAATTAGCCTGAAAGTGTCTTATTTTACGTGTAAATACTGTTAAAATTGTGAAAAATAGCACTTTTCCAATGAAATTAGCCTGAAAGTGTCTTATTTTACGTGTAAATACTGTTAAAATTGTGAAAAATAGCACTTTTCCAATGAAATTAGCCTGAAAGTGTCTTATTTTACGTGTAAATACTGTTAAAATTGTGAAAAATAGCACTTTTCCAATGAAATTAGCCTGAAAGTGTCTTATTTTACGTGTAAATACTGTTAAAATTGTGAAAAATAGCACTTTTCCAATGAAATTAGCCTGAAAGTGTCTTATTTTACGTGTAAATACTGTTAAAATTGTGAAAAATAGCACTTTTCCAATGAAATTAGCCTGAAAGTGTCTTATTTTACGTGTAAATACTGTTAAAATTGTGAAAAATAGCACTTTTCCAATGAAATTAGCCTGAAAGTGTCTTATTTTACGTGTAAATACTGTTAAAATTGTGAAAAATAGCACTTTTCCAATGAAATTAGCCTGAAAGTGTCTTATTTTACGTGTAAATACTGTTAAAATTGTGAAAAATAGCACTTTTCCAATGAAATTAGCCTGAAAGTGTCTTATTTTACGTGTAAATACTGTTAAAATTGTGAAAAATAGCACTTTTCCAATGAAATTAGCCTGAAAGTGTCTTATTTTACGTGTAAATACTGTTAAAATTGTGAAAAATAGCACTTTTCCAATGAAATTAGCCTGAAAGTGTCTTATTTTACGTGTAAATACTGTTAAAATTGTGAAAAATAGCACTTTTCCAATGAAATTAGCCTGAAAGTGTCTTATTTTACGTGTAAATACTGTTAAAATTGTGAAAAATAGCACTTTTCCAATGAAATTAGCCTGAAAGTGTCTTATTTTACGTGTAAATACTGTTAAAATTGTGAAAAATAGCACTTTTCCAATGAATTAGCCTGAAAGTGTCTTATTTTACGTGTAAATACTGTTAAAATTGTGAAAAATAGCACTTTTCCAATGAAATTAGCCTGAAAGTGTCTTATTTTACGTGTAAATACTGTTAAAATTGTGAAAAATAGCACTTTTCCAATGAAATTAGCCTGAAAGTGTCTTATTTTACGTGTAAATACTGTTAAAATTGTGAAAAATAGCACTTTTCCAATGAAATTAGCCTGAAAGTGTCTTATTTTACGTGTAAATACTGTTAAAATTGTGAAAAATAGCACTTTTCCAATGTAATTAGCCTGAAAGTGTCTTATTTTACGTGTAAATACTGTTAAAATTGTGAAAAATAGCACTTTTCCAATGAAATTAGCCTGAAAGTGTCTTATTTTACGTGTAAATACTGTTAAAATTGTGAAAAATAGCACTTTTCCAATGAAATAAGCCTGAAAGTGTCTTATTTTACGTGTAAATACTGTTAAAATTGTGAAAAATAGCACTTTTCCTATGAAATAAGCCTGAAAGTGTCTTATTTTACGTGTAAATACTGTTAAAATTGTGAAAAATAGCACTTTTCCAATGAAATTAGCCTGAAAGTGTCTTATTTTACGTGTAAATACTGTTAAAATTGTGAAAAATAGCACTTTTCCAATGAAATTAGCCTGAAAGTGTCTTATTTTACGTGTAAATACTGTTAAAATTGTGAAAAATAGCACTTTTCCAATGAAATTAGCCTGAAAGTGTCTTATTTTACGTGTAAATACTGTTAAAATTGTGAAAAATAGCACTTTTCCAATGAATTAGCCTGAAAGTGTCTTATTTTACGTGTAAATACTGTTAAAATTGTGAAAAATAGCACTTTTCCAATGAAATTAGCCTGAAAGTGTCTTATTTTACGTGTAAATACTGTTAAAATTGTGAAAAAATAGCACTTTTCCAATGAAATTAGCCTGAAAGTGTCTTATTTTACGTGTAAATACTGTTAAAATTGTGAAAAATAGCACTTTTCCAATGAAATTAGCCTGAAAGTGTCTTATTTTACGTGTAAATACTGTTAAAATTGTGAAAAATAGCACTTTTCCAATGAATTAGCCTGAAAGTGTCTTATTTTACGTGTAAATACTGTTAAAATTGTGAAAAATAGCACTTTTCCAATGAAATTAGCCTGAAAGTGTCTTATTTTACGTGTAAATACTGTTAAAATTGTGAAAAATAGCACTTTTCCAATGAAATTAGCCTGAAAGTGTCTTATTTTACGTGTAAATACTGTTAAAATTGTGAAAAATAGCACTTTTCCAATGAAATTAGCCTGAAAGTGTCTTATTTTACGTGTAAATACTGTTAAAATTGTGAAAAATAGCACTTTTCCAATGAAATTAGCCTGAAAGTGTCTTATTTTACGTGTAAATACTGTTAAAATTGTGAAAAATAGCACTTTTCCAATGAAATTAGCCTGAAAGTGTCTTATTTTACGTGTAAATACTGTTAAAATTGTGAAAAATAGCACTTTTCCAATGAAATTAGCCTGAAAGTGTCTTATTTTACGTGTAAATACTGTTAAAATTGTGAAAAATAGCACTTTTCCAATGAAATTAGCCTGAAAGTGTCTTATTTTACGTGTAAATACTGTTAAAATTGTGAAAAATAGCACTTTTCCAATGAAATTAAGCCTGAAAGTGTCTTATTTTACGTGTAAATACTGTTAAAATTGTGAAAAATAGCACTTTTCCAATGAAATTAGCCTGAAAGTGTCTTATTTTACGTGTAAATACTGTTAAAATTGTGAAAAATAGCACTTTTCCAATGAAATTAGCCTGAAAGTGTCTTATTTTACGTGTAAATACTGTTAAAATTGTGAAAAATAGCACTTTTCCAATGAAATTAGCCTGAAAGTGTCTTATTTTACGTGTAAATACTGTTAAAATTGTGAAAAATAGCACTTTTCCAATGAAATTAAGCCTGAAAGTGTCTTATTTTACGTGTAAATACTGTTAAAATTGTGAAAAATAGCACTTTTCCAATGAAATTAGCCTGAAAGTGTCTTATTTTACGTGTAAATACTGTTAAAATTGTGAAAAATAGCACTTTTCCAATGAAATTAGCCTGAAAGTGTCTTATTTTACGTGTAAATACTGTTAAAATTGTGAAAAATAGCACTTTTCCAATGAAATTAGCCTGAAAGTGTCTTATTTTACGTGTAAATACTGTTAAAATTGTGAAAAATAGCACTTTTCCAATGAAATTAAGCCTGAAAGTGTCTTATTTTACGTGTAAATACTGTTAAAATTGTGAAAAATAGCACTTTTCCAATGAAATTAGCCTGAAAGTGTCTTATTTTACGTGTAAATACTGTTAAAATTGTGAAAAATAGCACTTTTCCAATGAAATTAGCCTGAAAGTGTCTTATTTTACGTGTAAATACTGTTAAAATTGTGAAAAATAGCACTTTTCCAATGAAATTAGCCTGAAAGTGTCTTATTTTACGTGTAAATACTGTTAAAATTGTGAAAAATAGCACTTTTCCAATGAAATTAAGCCTGAAAGTGTCTTATTTTACGTGTAAATACTGTTAAAATTGTGAAAAATAGCACTTTTCCAATGAAATTAGCCTGAAAGTGTCTTATTTTACGTGTAAATACTGTTAAAATTGTGAAAAATAGCACTTTTCCAATGAAATTAGCCTGAAAGTGTCTTATTTTACGTGTAAATACTGTTAAAATTGTGAAAAATAGCACTTTTCCAATGAAATTAGCCTGAAAGTGTCTTATTTTACGTGTAAATACTGTTAAAATTGTGAAAAATAGCACTTTTCCAATGAAATTAGCCTGAAAGTGTCTTATTTTACGTGTAAATACTGTTAAAATTGTGAAAAATAGCACTTTTCCAATGAAATTAGCCTGAAAGTGTCTTATTTTACGTGTAAATACTGTTAAAATTGTGAAAAATAGCACTTTTCCAATGAAATTAGCCTGAAAGTGTCTTATTTTACGTGTAAATACTGTTAAAATTGTGAAAAATAGCACTTTTCCAATGAAATTAGCCTGAAAGTGTCTTATTTTACGTGTAAATACTGTTAAAATTGTGAAAAATAGCACTTTTCCAATGAAATTAGCCTGAAAGTGTCTTATTTTACGTGTAAATACTGTTAAAATTGTGAAAAATAGCACTTTTCCAATGAAATTAGCCTGAAAGTGTCTTATTTTACGTGTAAATACTGTTAAAATTGTGAAAAATAGCACTTTTCCAATGAAATTAGCCTGAAAGTGTCTTATTTTACGTGTAAATACTGTTAAAATTGTGAAAAATAGCACTTTTCCAATGAAATTAGCCTGAAAGTGTCTTATTTTACGTGTAAATACTGTTAAAATTGTGAAAAATAGCACTTTTCCAATGAAATTAGCCTGAAAGTGTCTTATTTTACGTGTAAATACTGTTAAAATTGTGAAAAATAGCACTTTTCCAATGAAATTAGCCTGAAAGTGTCTTATTTTACGTGTAAATACTGTTAAAATTGTGAAAAATAGCACTTTTCCAATGAAATTAGCCTGAAAGTGTCTTATTTTACGTGTAAATACTGTTAAAATTGTGAAAAATAGCACTTTTCCAATGAAATTAGCCTGAAAGTGTCTTATTTTACGTGTAAATACTGTTAAAATTGTGAAAAATAGCACTTTTCCAATGAAATTAGCCTGAAAGTGTCTTATTTTACGTGTAAATACTGTTAAAATTGTGAAAAATAGCACTTTTCCAATGAAATTAGCCTGAAAGTGTCTTATTTTACGTGTAAATACTGTTAAAATTGTGAAAAATAGCACTTTTCCAATGAAATTAGCCTGAAAGTGTCTTATTTTACGTGTAAATACTGTTAAAATTGTGAAAAATAGCACTTTTCCAATGAAATAAGCCTGAAAGTGTCTTATTTTACGTGTAAATACTGTTAAAATTGTGAAAAATAGCACTTTTCCAATGAAATTAGCCTGAAAGTGTCTTATTTTACGTGTAAATACTGTTAAAATTGTGAAAAATAGCACTTTTCCAATGAAATTAGCCTGAAAGTGTCTTATTTTACGTGTAAATACTGTTAAAATTGTGAAAAATAGCACTTTTCCAATGAAATAAGCCTGAAAGTGTCTTATTTTACGTGTAAATACTGTTAAAATTGTGAAAAATAGCACTTTTCCAATGAAATTAGCCTGAAAGTGTCTTATTTTACGTGTAAATACTGTTAAAATTGTGAAAAATAGCACTTTTCCAATGAAATTAGCCTGAAAGTGTCTTATTTTACGTGTAAATACTGTTAAAATTGTGAAAAATAGCACTTTTCCAATGAAATTAGCCTGAAAGTGTCTTATTTTACGTGTAAATACTGTTAAAATTGTGAAAAATAGCACTTTTCCAATGAATTAGCCTGAAAGTGTCTTATTTTACGTGTAAATACTGTTAAAATTGTGAAAAATAGCACTTTTCCAATGAAATAAGCCTGAAAGTGTCTTATTTTACGTGTAAATACTGTTAAAATTGTGAAAAATAGCACTTTTCCAATGAAATTAGCCTGAAAGTGTCTTATTTTACGTGTAAATACTGTTAAAATTGTGAAAAATAGCACTTTTCCAATGAAATTAGCCTGAAAGTGTCTTATTTTACGTGTAAATACTGTTAAAATTGTGAAAAATAGCACTTTTCCAATGAAATTAGCCTGAAAGTGTCTTATTTTACGTGTAAATACTGTTAAAATTGTGAAAAATAGCACTTTTCCAATGAAATTAGCCTGAAAGTGTCTTATTTTACGTGTAAATACTGTTAAAATTGTGAAAAATAGCACTTTTCCAATGAAATTAGCCTGAAAGTGTCTTATTTTACGTGTAAATACTGTTAAAATTGTGAAAAATAGCACTTTTCCAATGAAATTAGCCTGAAAGTGTCTTATTTTACGTGTAAATACTGTTAAAATTGTGAAAAATAGCACTTTTCCAATGAAATTAGCCTGAAAGTGTCTTATTTTACGTGTAAATACTGTTAAAATTGTGAAAAATAGCACTTTTCCAATGAAATTAGCCTGAAAGTGTCTTATTTTACGTGTAAATACTGTTAAAATTGTGAAAAATAGCACTTTTCCAATGAAATTAGCCTGAAAGTGTCTTATTTTACGTGTAAATACTGTTAAAATTGTGAAAAATAGCACTTTTCCAATGAAATTAGCCTGAAAGTGTCTTATTTTACGTGTAAATACTGTTAAAATTGTGAAAAATAGCACTTTTCCAATGAAATTAGCCTGAAAGTGTCTTATTTTACGTGTAAATACTGTTAAAATTGTGAAAAATAGCACTTTTCCAATGAAATTAGCCTGAAAGTGTCTTATTTTACGTGTAAATACTGTTAAAATTGTGAAAAATAGCACTTTTCCAATGAAATTAGCCTGAAAGTGTCTTATTTTACGTGTAAATACTGTTAAAATTGTGAAAAATAGCACTTTTCCAATGAAATTAGCCTGAAAGTGTCTTATTTTACGTGTAAATACTGTTAAAATTGTGAAAAATAGCACTTTTCCAATGAAATTAGCCTGAAAGTGTCTTATTTTACGTGTAAATACTGTTAAAATTGTGAAAAATAGCACTTTTCCAATGAAATTAGCCTGAAAGTGTCTTATTTTACGTGTAAATACTGTTAAAATTGTGAAAAATAGCACTTTTCCAATGAAATTAGCCTGAAAGTGTCTTATTTTACGTGTAAATACTGTTAAAATTGTGAAAAATAGCACTTTTCCAATGAAATTAGCCTGAAAGTGTCTTATTTTACGTGTAAATACTGTTAAAATTGTGAAAAATAGCACTTTTCCAATGAAATTAGCCTGAAAGTGTCTTATTTTACGTGTAAATACTGTTAAAATTGTGAAAAATAGCACTTTTCCAATGAAATTAGCCTGAAAGTGTCTTATTTTACGTGTAAATACTGTTAAAATTGTGAAAAATAGCACTTTTCCAATGAAATTAGCCTGAAAGTGTCTTATTTTACGTGTAAATACTGTTAAAATTGTGAAAAATAGCACTTTTCCAATGAAATTAAGCCTGAAAGTGTCTTATTTTACGTGTAAATACTGTTAAAATTGTGAAAAATAGCACTTTTCCAATGAAATTAGCCTGAAAGTGTCTTATTTTACGTGTAAATACTGTTAAAATTGTGAAAAATAGCACTTTTCCAATGAAATTAGCCTGAAAGTGTCTTATTTTACGTGTAAATACTGTTAAAATTGTGAAAAATAGCACTTTTCCAATGAAATTAGCCTGAAAGTGTCTTATTTTACGTGTAAATACTGTTAAAATTGTGAAAAATAGCACTTTTCCAATGAAATTAGCCTGAAAGTGTCTTATTTTACGTGTAAATACTGTTAAAATTGTGAAAAATAGCACTTTTCCAATGAAATTAGCCTGAAAGTGTCTTATTTTACGTGTAAATACTGTTAAAATTGTGAAAAATAGCACTTTTCCAATGAAATTAGCCTGAAAGTGTCTTATTTTACGTGTAAATACTGTTAAAATTGTGAAAAATAGCACTTTTCCAATGAAATTAGCCTGAAAGTGTCTTATTTTACGTGTAAATACTGTTAAAATTGTGAAAAATAGCACTTTTCCAATGAAATTAGCCTGAAAGTGTCTTATTTTACGTGTAAATACTGTTAAAATTGTGAAAAATAGCACTTTTCCAATGAAATTAGCCTGAAAGTGTCTTATTTTACGTGTAAATACTGTTAAATTGTGAAAAATAGCACTTTTCCAATGAAATTAGCCTGAAAGTGTCTTATTTTACGTGTAAATACTGTTAAATTGTGAAAAATAGCACTTTTCCAATGAAATTAGCCTGAAAGTGTCTTATTTTACGTGTAAATACTGTTAAAATTGTGAAAAATAGCACTTTTCCAATGAAATTAGCCTGAAAGTGTCTTATTTTACGTGTAAATACTGTTAAAATTGTGAAAAATAGCACTTTTCCAATGAAATTAGCCTGAAAGTGTCTTATTTTACGTGTAAATACTGTTAAAATTGTGAAAAATAGCACTTTTCCATGAAATAAGCCTGAAAGTGTCTTATTTTACGTGTAAATACTGTTAAAATTGTGAAAAATAGCACTTTTCCAATGAATTAGCCTGAAAGTGTCTTATTTTACGTGTAAATACTGTTAAAATTGTGAAAAATAGCACTTTTCCAATGAAATTAGCCTGAAAGTGTCTTATTTTACGTGTAAATACTGTTAAAATTGTGAAAAATAGCACTTTTCCAATGAAATTAGCCTGAAAGTGTCTTATTTTACGTGTAAATACTGTTAAAATTGTGAAAAATAGCACTTTTCCAATGAAATTAGCCTGAAAGTGTCTTATTTTACGTGTAAATACTGTTTAAAATTGTGAAAAATAGCACTTTTCCAATGAAATTAGCCTGAAAGTGTCTTATTTTACGTGTAAATACTGTTAAAATTGTGAAAAATAGCACTTTTCCAATGAAATTAGCCTGAAAGTGTCTTATTTTACGTGTAAATACTGTTAAAATTGTGAAAAATAGCACTTTTCCAATGAAATTAGCCTGAAAGTGTCTTATTTTACGTGTAAATACTGTTAAAATTGTGAAAAATAGCACTTTTTCCAATGAAATTAGCCTGAAAGTGTCTTATTTTACGTGTAAATACTGTTAAAATTGTGAAAAATAGCACTTTTCCAATGAAATTAGCCTGAAAGTGTCTTATTTTACGTGTAAATACTGTTAAAATTGTGAAAAATAGCACTTTTCCAATGAAATTAGCCTGAAAGTGTCTTATTTTACGTGTAAATACTGTTAAAATTGTGAAAAATAGCACTTTTCCAATGAATTAGCCTGAAAGTGTCTTATTTTACGTGTAAATACTGTTTAAAATTGTGAAAAATAGCACTTTTCCAATGAAATTAGCCTGAAAGTGTCTTATTTTACGTGTAAATACTGTTAAAATTGTGAAAAATAGCACTTTTCCAATGAATTAGCCTGAAAGTGTCTTATTTTACGTGTAAATACTGTTAAAATTGTGAAAAATAGCACTTTTCCAATGAAATTAGCCTGAAAGTGTCTTATTTTACGTGTAAATACTGTTAAAATTGTGAAAAATAGCACTTTTCCAATGAAATTAGCCTGAAAGTGTCTTATTTTACGTGTAAATACTGTTAAAATTGTGAAAAATAGCACTTTTCCAATGAAATTAGCCTGAAAGTGTCTTATTTTACGTGTAAATACTGTTAAAATTGTGAAAAATAGCACTTTTCCAATGAAATTAGCCTGAAAGTGTCTTATTTTACGTGTAAATACTGTTAAAATTGTGAAAAATAGCACTTTTCCAATGAAATTAGCCTGAAAGTGTCTTATTTTACGTGTAAATACTGTTTAAATTGTGAAAAATAGCACTTTTCCAATGAAATAAGCCTGAAAGTGTCTTATTTTACGTGTAAATACTGTTAAAATTGTGAAAAATAGCACTTTTCCAATGAAATTAGCCTGAAAGTGTCTTATTTTACGTGTAAATACTGTTAAAATTGTGAAAAATAGCACTTTTCCAATGAAATTAGCCTGAAAGTGTCTTATTTTACGTGTAAATACTGTTAAAATTGTGAAAATAGCACTTTTCCAATGAAATTAGCCTGAAAGTGTCTTATTTTACGTGTAAATACTGTTAAAATTGTGAAAAATAGCACTTTTCCAATGAAATTAGCCTGAAAGTGTCTTATTTTACGTGTAAATACTGTTAAAATTGTGAAAAATAGCACTTTTCCAATGAAATTAGCCTGAAAGTGTCTTATTTTACGTGTAAATACTGTTAAAATTGTGAAAAATAGCACTTTTCCAATGAAATTAGCCTGAAAGTGTCTTATTTTACGTGTAAATACTGTTAAAATTGTGAAAAATAGCACTTTTCCAATGAAATTAGCCTGAAAGTGTCTTATTTTACGTGTAAATACTGTTAAAATTGTGAAAAATAGCACTTTTCCAATGTAATTAGCCTGAAAGTGTCTTATTTTACGTGTAAATACTGTTAAAATTGTGAAAAATAGCACTTTTCCCAATGAAATTAGCCTGAAAGTGTCTTATTTTACGTGTAAATACTGTTAAAATTGTGAAAAATAGCACTTTTCCAATGAAATTAGCCTGAAAGTGTCTTATTTTACGTGTAAATACTGTTAAAATTGTGAAAAAATAGCACTTTTCCAATGAAATTAGCCTGAAAGTGTCTTATTTTACGTGTAAATACTGTTAAAATTGTGAAAAATAGCACTTTTCCAATGAAATTAGCCTGAAAGTGTCTTATTTTACGTGTAAATACTGTTAAAATTGTGAAAAATAGCACTTTTCCAATGAAATTAAGCCTGAAAGTGTCTTATTTTACGTGTAAATACTGTTAAAATTGTGAAAAATAGCACTTTTCCAATGAAATTAGCCTGAAAGTGTCTTATTTTACGTGTAAATACTGTTAAAATTGTGAAAAAATAGCACTTTTCCAATGAAATTAGCCTGAAAGTGTCTTATTTTACGTGTAAATACTGTTAAAATTGTGAAAAATAGCACTTTTCCAATGAAATTAGCCTGAAAGTGTCTTATTTTACGTGTAAATACTGTTAAAATTGTGAAAAATAGCACTTTTCCAATGAAATTAGCCTGAAAGTGTCTTATTTTACGTGTAAATACTGTTAAAATTGTGAAAAATAGCACTTTTCCAATGAATTAGCCTGAAAGTGTCTTATTTTACGTGTAAATACTGTTAAAATTGTGAAAAATAGCACTTTTCCAATGAAATTAGCCTGAAAGTGTCTTATTTTACGTGTAAATACTGTTAAAATTGTGAAAAATAGCACTTTTCCAATGAAATTAGCCTGAAAGTGTCTTATTTTACGTGTAAATACTGTTAAAATTGTGAAAAATAGCACTTTTCCAATGAAATTAGCCTGAAAGTGTCTTATTTTACGTGTAAATACTGTTAAAATTGTGAAAAATAGCACTTTTCCAATGAAATTAGCCTGAAAGTGTCTTATTTTACGTGTAAATACTGTTAAAATTGTGAAAAATAGCACTTTTCCAATGAAATTAGCCTGAAAGTGTCTTATTTTACGTGTAAATACTGTTAAAATTGTGAAAAATAGCACTTTTCCAATGAATTTAGCCTGAAAGTGTCTTATTTTACGTGTAAATACTGTTAAAATTGTGAAAAATAGCACTTTTCCAATGAAATTAGCCTGAAAGTGTCTTATTTTACGTGTAAATACTGTTAAAATTGTGAAAAATAGCACTTTTCCAATGAAATTAGCCTGAAAGTGTCTTATTTTACGTGTAAATACTGTTAAAATTGTGAAAAATAGCACTTTTCCAATGAATTAGCCTGAAAGTGTCTTATTTTACGTGTAAATACTGTTAAAATTGTGAAAAATAGCACTTTTCCAATGAAATTAGCCTTAAAGTGTCTTATTTTACGTGTAAATACTGTTAAAATTGTGAAAAATAGCACTTTTCCAATGAAATTAGCCTGAAAGTGTCTTATTTTACGTGTAAATACTGTTAAAATTGTGAAAAATAGCACTTTTCCAATGAATTAGCCTGAAAGTGTCTTATTTTACGTGTAAATACTGTTAAAATTGTGAAAAATAGCACTTTTCCAATGAAATTAGCCTGAAAGTGTCTTATTTTACGTGTAAATACTGTTAAATTGTGAAAAATAGCACTTTTCCAATGAAATTAGCCTGAAAGTGTCTTATTTTACGTGTAAATACTGTTAAAATTGTGAAAAATAGCACTTTTCCAATGAAATTAGCCTGAAAGTGTCTTATTTTACGTGTAAATACTGTTAAAATTGTGAAAAATAGCACTTTTCCAATGAAATGAGCCTGAAAGTGTCTTATTTTACGTGTAAATACTGTTAAAATTGTGAAAAAATAGCACTTTTCCAATGAAATTAGCCTGAAAGTGTCTTATTTTACGTGTAAATACTGTTAAAATTGTGAAAAATAGCACTTTTCCAATGAAATTAGCCTGAAAGTGTCTTATTTTACGTGTAAATACTGTTAAATTGTGAAAAATAGCACTTTTCCAATGAAATTAGCCTGAAAGTGTCTTATTTTACGTGTAAATACTGTTAAAATTGTGAAAAATAGCACTTTTCCAATGAAATTAGCCTGAAAGTGTCTTATTTTACGTGTAAATACTGTTAAAATTGTGAAAAATAGCACTTTTCCAATGAAATTAGCCTGAAAGTGTCTTATTTTACGTGTAAATACTGTTAAAATTGTGAAAAATAGCACTTTTCCAATGAAATTAGCCTGAAAGTGTCTTATTTTACGTGTAAATACTGTTAAAATTGTGAAAAATAGCACTTTTCCAATGAAATTAGCCTGAAAGTGTCTTATTTTACGTGTAAATACTGTTAAAATTGTGAAAAATAGCACTTTTCCAATGAAATTAGCCTGAAAGTGTCTTATTTTACGTGTAAATACTGTTAAAATTGTGAAAAATAGCACTTTTCCAATGAAATTAGCCTGAAAGTGTCTTATTTTACGTGTAAATACTGTTAAAATTGTGAAAAATAGCACTTTTCCAATGAAATTAGCCTGAAAGTGTCTTATTTTACGTGTAAATACTGTTAAAATTGTGAAAAATAGCACTTTTCCAATGAAATTAGCCTGAAAGTGTCTTATTTTACGTGTAAATACTGTTAAAATTGTGAAAAATAGCACTTTTCCAATGAAATTAGCCTGAAAGTGTCTTATTTACGTGTAAATACTGTTAAAATTGTGAAAAATAGCACTTTTCCAATGAAATTAGCCTGAAAGTGTCTTATTTTACGTGTAAATACTGTTAAAATTGTGAAAAATAGCACTTTTCCAATGAAATTAGCCTGAAAGTGTCTTATTTTACGTGTAAATACTGTTAAAATTGTGAAAAATAGCACTTTTCCAATGAAATTAGCCTGAAAGTGTCTTATTTTACGTGTAAATACTGTTAAAATTGTGAAAAATAGCACTTTTCCAATGAAATTAGCCTGAAAGTGTCTTATTTTACGTGTAAATACTGTTAAAATTGTGAAAAATAGCACTTTTCCAATGAAATTAGCCTGAAAGTGTCTTATTTTACGTGTAAATACTGTTAAAATTGTGAAAAATAGCACTTTTCCAATGAAATTAGCCTGAAAGTGTCTTATTTTACGTGTAAATACTGTTAAAATTGTGAAAAATAGCACTTTTCCAATGAAATTAGCCTGAAAGTGTCTTATTTTACGTGTAAATACTGTTAAAATTGTGAAAAATAGCACTTTTCCAATGAAATTAGCCTGAAAGTGTCTTATTTTACGTGTAAATACTGTTAAAATTGTGAAAAATAGCACTTTTCCAATGAAATTAGCCTGAAAGTGTCTTATTTTACGTGTAAATACTGTTAAAATTGTGAAAAATAGCACTTTTCCAATGAAATTAGCCTGAAAGTGTCTTATTTTACGTGTAAATACTGTTAAAATTGTGAAAAATAGCACTTTTCCAATGAAATTAGCCTGAAAGTGTCTTATTTTACGTGTAAATACTGTTAAAATTGTGAAAAATAGCACTTTTCCAATGAAATTAGCCTGAAAGTGTCTTATTTTACGTGTAAATACTGTTAAAATTGTGAAAAATAGCACTTTTCCAATGAAATTAGCCTGAAAGTGTCTTATTTTACGTGTAAATACTGTTAAAATTGTGAAAAATAGCACTTTTCCAATGAAATTAGCCTGAAAGTGTCTTATTTTACGTGTAAATACTGTTAAAATTGTGAAAAATAGCACTTTTCCAATGAAATTAGCCTGAAAGTGTCTTATTTTACGTGTAAATACTGTTAAAATTGTGAAAAATAGCACTTTTCCAATGAAATTAGCCTGAAAGTGTCTTATTTTACGTGTAAATACTGTTAAAATTGTGAAAAATAGCACTTTTCCAATGAAATTAGCCTGAAAGTGTCTTATTTTACGTGTAAATACTGTTAAAATTGTGAAAAATAGCACTTTTCCAATGAAATTAGCCTGAAAGTGTCTTATTTTACGTGTAAATACTGTTAAAATTGTGAAAAATAGCACTTTTCCAATGAAATTAGCCTGAAAGTGTCTTATTTTACGTGTAAATACTGTTAAAATTGTGAAAAAATAGCACTTTTCCAATGAAATTAGCCTGAAAGTGTCTTATTTTACGTGTAAATACTGTTAAAATTGTGAAAAATAGCACTTTTCCAATGAAATTAGCCTGAAAGTGTCTTATTTTACGTGTAAATACTGTTAAAATTGTGAAAAATAGCACTTTTCCAATGAAATTAGCCTGAAAGTGTCTTATTTTACGTGTAAATACTGTTAAAATTGTGAAAAATAGCACTTTTCCAATGAAATTAGCCTGAAAGTGTCTTATTTTACGTGTAAATACTGTTAAAATTGTGAAAAATAGCACTTTTCCAATGAAATTAGCCTGAAAGTGTCTTATTTTACGTGTAAATACTGTTAAAATTGTGAAAAATAGCACTTTTCCAATGAAATTAGCCTGAAAGTGTCTTATTTTACGTGTAAATACTGTTAAAATTGTGAAAAATAGCACTTTTCCAATGAAATTAGCCTGAAAGTGTCTTATTTTACGTGTAAATACTGTTAAAATTGTGAAAAATAGCACTTTTCCAATGAAATTAGCCTGAAAGTGTCTTATTTTACGTGTAAATACTGTTAAAATTGTGAAAAATAGCACTTTTCCAATGAAATTAGCCTGAAAGTGTCTTATTTTACGTGTAAATACTGTTAAAATTGTGAAAAATAGCACTTTTCCAATGAATTAGCCTGAAAGTGTCTTATTTTACGTGTAAATACTGTTAAAATTGTGAAAAATAGCACTTTTCCAATGAAATTAGCCTGAAAGTGTCTTATTTTACGTGTAAATACTGTTAAAATTGTGAAAAATAGCACTTTTCCAATGAAATTAGCCTGAAAGTGTCTTAT
This sequence comes from Anopheles stephensi, assembly GCF_013141755.1. Taxonomy (NCBI): domain Eukaryota; kingdom Metazoa; phylum Arthropoda; class Insecta; order Diptera; family Culicidae; genus Anopheles; species Anopheles stephensi. The sequence continues at coordinate 32,861 of NW_023405384.1, read as the reverse complement.
TTTACGTGTAAATACTGTTAAAATTGTGAAAAATAGCACTTTTCCAATGAAATTAGCCTGAAAGTGTCTTATTTTACGTGTAAATACTGTTAAAATTGTGAAAAATAGCACTTTTCCAATGAAATTAGCCTGAAAGTGTCTTATTTTACGTGTAAATACTGTTAAAATTGTGAAAAATAGCACTTTTCCAATGAAATTAGCCTGAAAGTGTCTTATTTTACGTGTAAATACTGTTAAAATTGTGAAAAATAGCACTTTTCCAATGAAATTAGCCTGAAAGTGTCTTATTTTACGTGTAAATACTGTTAAAATTGTGAAAAATAGCACTTTTCCAATGAAATTAGCCTGAAAGTGTCTTATTTTACGTGTAAATACTGTTAAAATTGTGAAAAATAGCACTTTTCCAATGAAATTAGCCTGAAAGTGTCTTATTTTACGTGTAAATACTGTTAAAATTGTGAAAAATAGCACTTTTCCAATGAAATTAGCCTGAAAGTGTCTTATTTTACGTGTAAATACTGTTAAAATTGTGAAAAATAGCACTTTTCCAATGAAATTAGCCTGAAAGTGTCTTATTTTACGTGTAAATACTGTTAAAATTGTGAAAAATAGCACTTTTCCAATGAAATTAGCCTGAAAGTGTCTTATTTTACGTGTAAATACTGTTAAAATTGTGAAAAATAGCACTTTTCCAATGAAATTAGCCTGAAAGTGTCTTATTTTACGTGTAAATACTGTTAAAATTGTGAAAAATAGCACTTTTCCAATGAAATTAGCCTGAAAGTGTCTTATTTTACGTGTAAATACTGTTAAAATTGTGAAAAATAGCACTTTTCCAATGAAATTAGCCTGAAAGTGTCTTATTTTACGTGTAAATACTGTTAAAATTGTGAAAAATAGCACTTTTCCAATGAAATAGCCTGAAAGTGTCTTATTTTACGTGTAAATACTGTTAAAATTGTGAAAAATAGCACTTTTCCAATGAAATTAGCCTGAAAGTGTCCTTATTTTACGTGTAAAATACTGTTAAAATTGTGAAAAATAGCACTTTTCCTAATGAAATTAGCCTGAAAGTGTCTTATTTTACGTGTAAATACTGTTAAAATTGTGAAAAATAGCACTTTTCCAATGAAATAAGCCTGAAAGTGTCTTATTTTACGTGTAAATACTGTTAAAATTGTGAAAATAGCACTTTTCCAATGAAATAAGCCTGAAAGTGTCTTATTTTACGTGTAAATACTGTTAAAATTGTGAAAAATAGCACTTTTCAATGAAATAAGCCTGAAAGTGTCTTATTTTACGTGTAAATACTGTTAAAATTGTGAAAAATAGCACTTTTCCAATGAAATTAGCCTGAAAGTGTCTTATTTTACGTGTAAATACTGTTAAAATTGTGAAAAATAGCACTTTCCAATGAAATTAGCCTGAAAGTGTCTTATTTTACGTGTAAATACTGTTAAAATTGTGAAAAATAGCACTTTTCCAATGAAATTAGCCTGAAAGTGTCTTATTTTACGTGTAAATACTGTTAAAATTGTGAAAAATAGCACTTTTCCAATGAAATTAGCCTGAAAGTGTCTTATTTTACGTGTAAATACTGTTAAAATTGTGAAAAATAGCACTTTTCCAATGAAATTAGCCTGAAAGTGTCTTATTTTACGTGTAAATACTGTTAAAATTGTGAAAAATAGCACTTTTCCAATGAAATAAGCCTGAAAGTGTCTTATTTTACGTGTAAATACTGTTAAAATTGTGAAAAATAGCACTTTTCCAATGAAATTAGCCTGAAAGTGTCTTATTTTACGTGTAAATACTGTTAAAATTGTGAAAAATAGCACTTTTCCAATGAATTAGCCTGAAAGTGTCTTATTTTACGTGTAAATACTGTTAAAATTGTGAAAAATAGCACTTTTCCAATGAAATTAGCCTGAAAGTGTCTTATTTTACGTGTAAATACTGTTAAAATTGTGAAAAATAGCACTTTTCCAATGAAATTAGCCTGAAAGTGTCTTATTTTACGTGTAAATACTGTTAAAATTGTGAAAAATAGCACTTTTCCAATGAAATTAGCCTGAAAGTGTCTTATTTTACGTGTAAATACTGTTAAAATTGTGAAAAATAGCACTTTTCCAATGAAATTAGCCTGAAAGTGTCTTATTTTACGTGTAAATACTGTTAAAATTGTGAAAAATAGCACTTTTCCAATGAAATTAGCCTGAAAGTGTCTTATTTTACGTGTAAATACTGTTAAAATTGTGAAAAATAGCACTTTTCCAATGAAATTAGCCTGAAAGTGTCTTATTTTACGTGTAAATACTGTTAAAATTGTGAAAAATAGCACTTTTCCAATGAAATTAGCCTGAAAGTGTCTTATTTTACGTGTAAATACTGTTAAAATTGTGAAAAATAGCACTTTTCCAATGAAATTAGCCTGAAAGTGTCTTATTTTACGTGTAAATACTGTTAAAATTGTGAAAAATAGCACTTTTCCAATGAAATTAGCCTGAAAGTGTCTTATTTTACGTGTAAATACTGTTAAAATTGTGAAAAATAGCACTTTTCCAATGAAATTAGCCTGAAAGTGTCTTATTTTACGTGTAAATACTGTTAAAATTGTGAAAAATAGCACTTTTCCAATGAAATTAGCCTGAAAGTGTCTTATTTTACGTGTAAATACTGTTAAAATTGTGAAAAATAGCACTTTTCCAATGAAATTAGCCTGAAAGTGTCTTATTTTACGTGTAAATACTGTTAAAATTGTGAAAAATAGCACTTTTCCAATGAAATTAGCCTGAAAGTGTCTTATTTTACGTGTAAATACTGTTTAAAATTGTGAAAAATAGCACTTTTCCAATGAAATTAGCCTGAAAGTGTCTTATTTTACGTGTAAATACTGTTAAAATTGTGAAAAATAGCACTTTTCCAATGAAATTAGCCTGAAAGTGTCTTATTTTACGTGTAAATACTGTTAAAATTGTGAAAAATAGCACTTTTCCAATGAAATTAGCCTGAAAGTGTCTTATTTTACGTGTAAATACTGTTAAAATTGTGAAAAATAGCACTTTTCCAATGAAATTAGCCTGAAAGTGTCTTATTTTACGTGTAAATACTGTTAAAATTGTGAAAAATAGCACTTTTCCAATGAAATTAGCCTGAAAGTGTCTTATTTTACGTGTAAATACTGTTAAAATTGTGAAAAATAGCACTTTTCCAATGAAATTAGCCTGAAAGTGTCTTATTTTACGTGTAAATACTGTTAAAATTGTGAAAAATAGCACTTTTCCAATGAAATTAGCCTGAAAGTGTCTTATTTTACGTGTAAATACTGTTAAAATTGTGAAAAATAGCACTTTTCCAATGAAATTAGCCTGAAAGTGTCTTATTTTACGTGTAAATACTGTTAAAATTGTGAAAAATAGCACTTTTCCAATGAAATTAGCCTGAAAGTGTCTTATTTTACGTGTAAATACTGTTAAAATTGTGAAAAATAGCACTTTTCCAATGAAATTAGCCTGAAAGTGTCTTATTTTACGTGTAAATACTGTTAAAATTGTGAAAAATAGCACTTTTCCAATGAAATTAGCCTGAAAGTGTCTTATTTTACGTGTAAATACTGTTAAAATTGTGAAAAATAGCACTTTTCCAATGAAATTAGCCTGAAAGTGTCTTATTTTACGTGTAAATACTGTTAAAATTGTGAAAAATAGCACTTTTCCAATGAAATTAGCCTGAAAGTGTCTTATTTTACGTGTAAATACTGTTAAAATTGTGAAAAATAGCACTTTTCCAATGAAATTAGCCTGAAAGTGTCTTATTTTACGTGTAAATACTGTTAAAATTGTGAAAAATAGCACTTTTCCAATGAAATTAGCCTGAAAGTGTCTTATTTTACGTGTAAATACTGTTAAAATTGTGAAAAATAGCACTTTTCCAATGAAATTAGCCTGAAAGTGTCTTATTTTACGTGTAAATACTGTTAAAATTGTGAAAAATAGCACTTTTCCAATGAAATTAGCCTGAAAGTGTCTTATTTTACGTGTAAATACTGTTAAAATTGTGAAAAATAGCACTTTTCCAATGAAATTAGCCTGAAAGTGTCTTATTTTACGTGTAAATACTGTTAAAATTGTGAAAAATAGCACTTTTCCAATGAAATTAGCCTGAAAGTGTCTTATTTTACGTGTAAATACTGTTAAAATTGTGAAAAATAGCACTTTTCCAATGAAATTAGCCTGAAAGTGTCTTATTTTACGTGTAAATACTGTTAAAATTGTGAAAAATAGCACTTTTCCAATGAAATTAGCCTGAAAGTGTCTTATTTTACGTGTAAATACTGTTAAAATTGTGAAAAATAGCACTTTTCCAATGAAATTAGCCTGAAAGTGTCTTATTTTACGTGTAAATACTGTTAAAATTGTGAAAAATAGCACTTTTCCAATGAAATTAGCCTGAAAGTGTCTTATTTTACGTGTAAATACTGTTAAAATTGTGAAAAATAGCACTTTTCCAATGAAATTAGCCTGAAAGTGTCTTATTTTACGTGTAAATACTGTTAAAATTGTGAAAAATAGCACTTTTCCAATGAAATTAGCCTGAAAGTGTCTTATTTTACGTGTAAATACTGTTAAATTGTGAAAAATAGCACTTTTCCAATGAAATTAGCCTGAAAGTGTCTTATTTTACGTGTAAATACTGTTAAAATTGTGAAAAATAGCACTTTTCCAATGAAATTAGCCTGAAAGTGTCTTATTTTACGTGTAAATACTGTTAAAATTGTGAAAAATAGCACTTTTCCAATGAAATTAGCCTGAAAGTGTCTTATTTTACGTGTAAATACTGTTAAAATTGTGAAAAATAGCACTTTTCCAATGAAATTAGCCTGAAAGTGTCTTATTTTACGTGTAAATACTGTTAAAATTGTGAAAAATAGCACTTTTCCAATGAAATTAGCCTGAAAGTGTCTTATTTTACGTGTAAATACTGTTAAAATTGTGAAAAATAGCACTTTTCCAATGAAATTAGCCTGAAAGTGTCTTATTTTACGTGTAAATACTGTTAAAATTGTGAAAAATAGCACTTTTCCAATGAAATTAGCCTGAAAGTGTCTTATTTTACGTGTAAATACTGTTAAAATTGTGAAAAATAGCACTTTTCCAATGAAATTAGCCTGAAAGTGTCTTATTTTACGTGTAAATACTGTTAAAATTGTGAAAAATAGCACTTTTCCAATGAAATTAGCCTGAAAGTGTCTTATTTTACGTGTAAATACTGTTAAAATTGTGAAAAATAGCACTTTTCCAATGAAATTAGCCTGAAAGTGTCTTATTTTACGTGTAAATACTGTTAAAATTGTGAAAAATAGCACTTTTCCAATGAAATTAGCCTGAAAGTGTCTTATTTTACGTGTAAATACTGTTAAAATTGTGAAAAATAGCACTTTTCCAATGAAATTAGCCTGAAAGTGTCTTATTTTACGTGTAAATACTGTTAAAATTGTGAAAAATAGCACTTTTTCCAATGAAATTAGCCTGAAAGTGTCTTATTTTACGTGTAAATACTGTTAAAATTGTGAAAAATAGCACTTTTCCAATGAAATTAGCCTGAAAGTGTCTTATTTTACGTGTAAATACTGTTAAAATTGTGAAAAATAGCACTTTTCCAATGAAATTAGCCTGAAAGTGTCTTATTTTACGTGTAAATACTGTTTAAAATTGTGAAAAATAGCACTTTTCCAATGAAATTAGCCTGAAAGTGTCTTATTTTACGTGTAAATACTGTTAAAATTGTGAAAAATAGCACTTTTCCAATGAAATTAGCCTGAAAGTGTCTTATTTTACGTGTAAATACTGTTAAAATTGTGAAAAATAGCACTTTTCCAATGAAATTAGCCTGAAAGTGTCTATTTTACGTGTAAATACTGTTAAAATTGTGAAAAATAGCACTTTTCAATGAAATTAGCCTGAAAGTGTCTTATTTTACGTGTAAATACTGTTAAAATTGTGAAAAATAGCACTTTTCCAATGAAATTAGCCTGAAAGTGTCTTATTTTACGTGTAAATACTGTTAAAATTGTGAAAAATAGCACTTTTCCAATGAAATTAGCCTGAAAGTGTCTTATTTTACGTGTAAATACTGTTAAAATTGTGAAAAATAGCACTTTTCCAATGAAATTAGCCTGAAAGTGTCTTATTTTACGTGTAAATACTGTTAAAATTGTGAAAAATAGCACTTTTCCAATGAAATTAGCCTGAAAGTGTCTTATTTTACGTGTAAATACTGTTAAAATTGTGAAAAAATAGCACTTTTCCAATGAAATTAGCCTGAAAGTGTCTTATTTTACGTGTAAATACTGTTAAAATTGTGAAAAATAGCACTTTTCCAATGAAATTAGCCTGAAAGTGTCTTATTTTACGTGTAAATACTGTTAAAATTGTGAAAAATAGCACTTTTCCAATGAAATTAGCCTGAAAGTGTCTTATTTTACGTGTAAATACTGTTAAAATTGTGAAAAATAGCACTTTTCAATGAAATTAGCCTGAAAGTGTCTTATTTTACGTGTAAATACTGTTAAAATTGTGAAAAATAGCACTTTTCCAATGAAATTAGCCTGAAAGTGTCTTATTTTACGTGTAAATACTGTTAAAATTGTGAAAAATAGCACTTTTCCAATGAAATTAGCCTGAAAGTGTCTTATTTTACGTGTAAATACTGTTAAAATTGTGAAAAATAGCACTTTTCCAATGAAATTAGCCTGAAAGTGTCTTATTTTACGTGTAAATACTGTTAAAATTGTGAAAAATAGCACTTTTCCAATGAAATTAGCCTGAAAGTGTCTTATTTTACGTGTAAATACTGTTAAAATTGTGAAAAATAGCACTTTTCCAATGAAATTAGCCTGAAAGTGTCTTATTTTACGTGTAAATACTGTTAAAATTGTGAAAAATAGCACTTTTCCAATGAAATTAGCCTGAAAGTGTCTTATTTTACGTGTAAATACTGTTAAAATTGTGAAAAATAGCACTTTTCCAATGAAATTAGCCTGAAAGTGTCTTATTTTACGTGTAAATACTGTTAAAATTGTGAAAAATAGCACTTTTCCAATGAAATTAGCCTGAAAGTGTCTTATTTTACGTGTAAATACTGTTAAAATTGTGAAAAATAGCACTTTTCCAATGAAATTAGCCTGAAAGTGTCTTATTTTACGTGTAAATACTGTTAAAATTGTGAAAAATAGCACTTTTCCAATGAAATTAGCCTGAAAGTGTCTTATTTTACGTGTAAATACTGTTAAAATTGTGAAAAATAGCACTTTTCCAATGAAATTAGCCTGAAAGTGTCTTATTTTACGTGTAAATACTGTTAAAATTGTGAAAAATAGCACTTTTCCAATGAAATTAGCCTGAAAGTGTCTTATTTCCGTGTAAATACTGTTAAAATTGTGAAAAATAGCACTTTTCCAATGAAATTAGCCTGAAAGTGTCTTATTTTACGTGTAAATACTGTTAAAATTGTGAAAAATAGCACTTTTCCAATGAAATTAGCCTGAAAGTGTCTTATTTTACGTGTAAATACTGTTAAAATTGTGAAAAATAGCACTTTTCCAATGAAATTAGCCTGAAAGTGTCTTATTTTACGTGTAAATACTGTTAAAATTGTGAAAAATAGCACTTTTCCAATGAAATTAGCCTGAAAGTGTCTTATTTTACGTGTAAATACTGTTAAAATTGTGAAAAATAGCACTTTTCCAATGAAATTAGCCTGAAAGTGTCTTATTTTACGTGTAAATACTGTTAAAATTGTGAAAAATAGCACTTTTCCAATGAAATTAGCCTGAAAGTGTCTTATTTTACGTGTAAATACTGTTAAAATTGTGAAAAATAGCACTTTTCCAATGAAATTAGCCTGAAAGTGTCTTATTTTACGTGTAAATACTGTTAAAATTGTGAAAAATAGCACTTTTCCAATGAAATTAGCCTGAAAGTGTCTTATTTTACGTGTAAATACTGTTAAAATTGTGAAAAATAGCACTTTTCCAATGAAATTAGCCTGAAAGTGTCTTATTTTACGTGTAAATACTGTTAAAATTGTGAAAAATAGCACTTTTCCAATGAAATTAGCCTGAAAGTGTCTTATTTTACGTGTAAATACTGTTAAAATTGTGAAAAATAGCACTTTTCCAATGAAATTAGCCTGAAAGTGTCTTATTTTACGTGTAAATACTGTTAAAATTGTGAAAAATAGCACTTTTCCAATGAAATTAGCCTGAAAGTGTCTTATTTTACGTGTAAATACTGTTAAAATTGTGAAAAATAGCACTTTTCCAATGAAATTAGCCTGAAAGTGTCTTATTTTACGTGTAAATACTGTTAAAATTGTGAAAAATAGCACTTTTCCAATGAAATTAGCCTGAAAGTGTCTTATTTTACGTGTAAATACTGTTAAAATTGTGAAAAATAGCACTTTTCCAATGAAATTAGCCTGAAAGTGTCTTATTTTACGTGTAAATACTGTTAAAATTGTGAAAAATAGCACTTTTCCAATGAAATTAGCCTGAAAGTGTCTTATTTTACGTGTAAATACTGTTAAAATTGTGAAAAATAGCACTTTTCCAATGAAATTAGCCTGAAAGTGTCTTATTTTACGTGTAAATACTGTTAAAATTGTGAAAAATAGCACTTTTCCAATGAATTAGCCTGAAAGTGTCTTATTTTACGTGTAAATACTGTTAAAATTGTGAAAAATAGCACTTTTCCAATGAAATTAGCCTGAAAGTGTCTTATTTTACGTGTAAATACTGTTAAAATTGTGAAAAATAGCACTTTTCCAATGAAATTAGCCTGAAAGTGTCTTATTTTACGTGTAAATACTGTTAAAATTGTGAAAAATAGCACTTTTCCAATGAAATTAGCCTGAAAGTGTCTTATTTTACGTGTAAATACTGTTAAAATTGTGAAAAATAGCACTTTTCCAATGAAATTAGCCTGAAAGTGTCTTATTTTACGTGTAAATACTGTTAAAATTGTGAAAAATAGCACTTTTCCAATGAATTAGCCTGAAAGTGTCTTATTTTACGTGTAAATACTGTTAAAATTGTGAAAAATAGCACTTTTCCAATGAAATTAGCCTGAAAGTGTCTTATTTTACGTGTAAATACTGTTAAAATTGTGAAAAATAGCACTTTTCCAATGAAATTAGCCTGAAAGTGTCTTATTTTACGTGTAAATACTGTTAAAATTGTGAAAAATAGCACTTTTCCAATGAAATTAGCCTGAAAGTGTCTTATTTTACGTGTAAATACTGTTAAAATTGTGAAAAATAGCACTTTTCCAATGAAATTAGCCTGAAAGTGTCTTATTTTACGTGTAAATACTGTTAAAATTGTGAAAAATAGCACTTTTCCAATGAATTAGCCTGAAAGTGTCTTATTTTACGTGTAAATACTGTTAAAATTGTGAAAAATAGCACTTTTTCCAATGAAATTAGCCTGAAAGTGTCTTATTTTACGTGTAAATACTGTTAAAATTGTGAAAAATAGCACTTTTCCAATGAAATTAGCCTGAAAGTGTCTTATTTTACGTGTAAATACTGTTAAAATTGTGAAAAATAGCACTTTTCCAATGAAATTAGCCTGAAAGTGTCTTATTTTACGTGTAAATACTGTTAAAATTGTGAAAAATAGCACTTTTCCAATGAAATTAGCCTGAAAGTGTCTTATTTTACGTGTAAATACTGTTAAAATTGTGAAAAATAGCACTTTTCCAATGAAATTAGCCTGAAAGTGTCTTATTTTACGTGTAAATACTGTTAAAATTGTGAAAAATAGCACTTTTCCAATGAAATTAGCCTGAAAGTGTCTTATTTTACGTGTAAATACTGTTAAAATTGTGAAAAATAGCACTTTTCCAATGAAATTAGCCTGAAAGTGTCTTATTTTACGTGTAAATACTGTTAAAATTGTGAAAAATAGCACTTTTCCAATGAAATTAGCCTGAAAGTGTCTTATTTTACGTGTAAATACTGTTAAAATTGTGAAAAATAGCACTTTTCCAATGAAATTAGCCTGAAAGTGTCTTATTTTACGTGTAAATACTGTTAAAATTGTGAAAAATAGCACTTTTCCAATGAAATTAGCCTGAAAGTGTCTTATTTTACGTGTAAATACTGTTAAAATTGTGAAAAATAGCACTTTTCCAATGAAATTAGCCTGAAAGTGTCTTATTTTACGTGTAAATACTGTTAAAATTGTGAAAAATAGCACTTTTCCAATGAAATTAGCCTGAAAGTGTCTTATTTTACGTGTAAATACTGTTAAAATTGTGAAAAATAGCACTTTTCCAATGAAATTAGCCTGAAAGTGTCTTATTTTACGTGTAAATACTGTTAAAATTGTGAAAAATAGCACTTTTCCAATGAAATTAGCCTGAAAGTGTCTTATTTTACGTGTAAATACTGTTAAAATTGTGAAAAATAGCACTTTTCCAATGAAATTAGCCTGAAAGTGTCTTATTTTACGTGTAAATACTGTTAAAATTGTGAAAAATAGCACTTTTCCAATGAAATTAGCCTGAAAGTGTCTTATTTTACGTGTAAATACTGTTAAAATTGTGAAAAATAGCACTTTTCCAATGAAATTAGCCTGAAAGTGTCTTATTTTACGTGTAAATACTGTTAAATTGTGAAAAATAGCACTTTTCCAATGAAATTAGCCTGAAAGTGTCTTATTTTACGTGTAAATACTGTTAAAATTGTGAAAAATAGCACTTTTCCAATGAAATTAGCCTGAAAGTGTCTTATTTTACGTGTAAATACTGTTAAAATTGTGAAAAATAGCACTTTTCCAATGAAATTAGCCTGAAAGTGTCTTATTTTACGTGTAAATACTGTTAAAATTGTGAAAAATAGCACTTTTCCAATGAAATTAGCCTGAAAGTGTCTTATTTTACGTGTAAATACTGTTAAAATTGTGAAAAATAGCACTTTTCCAATGAAATTAGCCTGAAAGTGTCTTATTTTACGTGTAAATACTGTTAAAATTGTGAAAAATAGCACTTTTCCAATGAAATTAGCCTGAAAGTGTCTTATTTTACGTGTAAATACTGTTAAAATTGTGAAAAATAGCACTTTTCCAATGAAATTAGCCTGAAAGTGTCTTATTTTACGTGTAAATACTGTTAAAATTGTGAAAAATAGCACTTTTCCAATGAAATTAGCCTGAAAGTGTCTTATTTTACGTGTAAATACTGTTAAAATTGTGAAAAATAGCACTTTTCCAATGAAATTAGCCTGAAAGTGTCTTATTTTACGTGTAAATACTGTTAAAATTGTGAAAAATAGCACTTTTCCAATGAAATTAGCCTGAAAGTGTCTTATTTTACGTGTAAATACTGTTAAAATTGTGAAAAATAGCACTTTTCCAATGAAATTAGCCTGAAAGTGTCTTATTTTACGTGTAAATACTGTTAAAATTGTGAAAAATAGCACTTTTCCAATGAAATTAGCCTGAAAGTGTCTTATTTTACGTGTAAATACTGTTAAAATTGTGAAAAATAGCACTTTTCCAATGAAATTAGCCTGAAAGTGTCTTATTTTACGTGTAAATACTGTTAAAATTGTGAAAAATAGCACTTTTCCAATGAAATTAGCCTGAAAGTGTCTTATTTTACGTGTAAATACTGTTAAAATTGTGAAAAATAGCACTTTTCCAATGAAATTAGCCTGAAAGTGTCTTATTTTACGTGTAAATACTGTTAAATTGTGAAAAATAGCACTTTTCCAATGAAATTAGCCTGAAAGTGTCTTATTTTACGTGTAAATACTGTTAAAATTGTGAAAAATAGCACTTTTCCAATGAAATTAGCCTGAAAGTGTCTTATTTTACGTGTAAATACTGTTAAAATTGTGAAAAATAGCACTTTTCCAATGAAATTAGCCTGAAAGTGTCTTATTTTACGTGTAAATACTGTTAAAATTGTGAAAAATAGCACTTTTCCAATGAAATTAGCCTGAAAGTGTCTTATTTTACGTGTAAATACTGTTAAAATTGTGAAAAATAGCACTTTTTCCAATGAAATTAGCCTGAAAGTGTCTTATTTTACGTGTAAATACTGTTAAAATTGTGAAAAATAGCACTTTTCCAATGAAATTAGCCTGAAAGTGTCTTATTTTACGTGTAAATACTGTTAAAATTGTGAAAAATAGCACTTTTCCAATGAAATTAGCCTGAAAGTGTCTTATTTTACGTGTAAATACTGTTAAAATTGTGAAAAATAGCACTTTTCCAATGAAATTAGCCTGAAAGTGTCTTATTTTACGTGTAAATACTGTTAAAATTGTGAAAAATAGCACTTTTCCAATGAAATTAGCCTGAAAGTGTCTTATTTTACGTGTAAATACTGTTAAAATTGTGAAAAATAGCACTTTTCCAATGAAATTAGCCTGAAAGTGTCTTATTTTACGTGTAAATACTGTTAAAATTGTGAAAAATAGCACTTTTCCAATGAAATTAGCCTGAAAGTGTCTTATTTTACGTGTAAATACTGTTAAAATTGTGAAAAATAGCACTTTTCCAATGAAATTAGCCTGAAAGTGTCTTATTTACGTGTAAATACTGTTAAAATTGTGAAAAATAGCACTTTTCCAATGAAATTAGCCTGAAAGTGTCTTATTTTACGTGTAAATACTGTTAAAATTGTGAAAAATAGCACTTTTCCAATGAAATTAGCCTGAAAGTGTCTTATTTTACGTGTAAATACTGTTAAAATTGTGAAAAATAGCACTTTTCCAATGAAATTAGCCTGAACGTGTCTTATTTTACGTGTAAATACTGTTAAAATTGTGAAAAATAGCACTTTTCCAATGAAATTAGCCTGAAAGTGTCTTATTTTACGTGTAAATACTGTTTAAAATTGTGAAAAATAGCACTTTTCCAATGAAATTAGCCTGAAAGTGTCTTATTTTACGTGTAAATACTGTTAAAATTGTGAAAAATAGCACTTTTCCAATGAAATTAGCCTGAAAGTGTCTTATTTTACGTGTAAATACTGTTAAAATTGTGAAAAATAGCACTTTTCCAATGAAATTAGCCTGAAAGTGTCTTATTTTACGTGTAAATACTGTTAAAATTGTGAAAAATAGCACTTTTCCAATGAAATTAGCCTGAAAGTGTCTTATTTTACGTGTAAATACTGTTAAAATTGTGAAAAATAGCACTTTTCCAATGAAATTAGCCTGAAAGTGTCTTATTTTACGTGTAAATACTGTTAAAATTGTGAAAAATAGCACTTTTCCAATGAAATTAGCCTGAAAGTGTCTTATTTTACGTGTAAATACTGTTAAAATTGTGAAAAATAGCACTTTTCCAATGAAATTAGCCTGAAAGTGTCTTATTTTACGTGTAAATACTGTTAAAATTGTGAAAAATAGCACTTTTCCAATGAAATTAGCCTGAAAGTGTCTTATTTTACGTGTAAATACTGTTAAAATTGTGAAAAATAGCACTTTTCCAATGAAATTAGCCTGAAAGTGTCTTATTTTACGTGTAAATACTGTTAAAATTGTGAAAAATAGCACTTTTCCAATGAAATTAGCCTGAAAGTGTCTTATTTTACGTGTAAATACTGTTAAAATTGTGAAAAATAGCACTTTTCCAATGAAATTAGCCTGAAAGTGTCTTATTTTACGTGTAAATACTGTTAAAATTGTGAAAAATAGCACTTTTCCAATGAAATTAGCCTGAAAGTGTCTTATTTTACGTGTAAATACTGTTAAAATTGTGAAAAATAGCACTTTTCCAATGAAATTAGCCTGAAAGTGTCTTATTTTACGTGTAAATACTGTTAAAATTGTGAAAAATAGCACTTTTCCAATGAAATTAGCCTGAAAGTGTCTTATTTTACGTGTAAATACTGTTAAAATTGTGAAAAATAGCACTTTTCCAATGAAATTAGCCTGAAAGTGTCTTATTTTACGTGTAAATACTGTTAAAATTGTGAAAAATAGCACTTTTCCAATGAAATTAGCCTGAAAGTGTCTTATTTTACGTGTAAATACTGTTAAAATTGTGAAAAATAGCACTTTTCCAATGAAATTAGCCTGAAAGTGTCTTATTTTACGTGTAAATACTGTTAAAATTGTGAAAAATAGCACTTTTCCAATGAAATTAGCCTGAAAGTGTCTTATTTTACGTGTAAATACTGTTAAAATTGTGAAAAATAGCACTTTTCCAATGAAATTAGCCTGAAAGTGTCTTATTTTACGTGTAAATACTGTTAAAATTGTGAAAAATAGCACTTTTCCAATGAAATTAGCCTGAAAGTGTCTTATTTTACGTGTAAATACTGTTAAAATTGTGAAAAATAGCACTTTTCCAATGAAATTAGCCTGAAAGTGTCTTATTTTACGTGTAAATACTGTTAAAATTGTGAAAAATAGCACTTTTCCAATGAAATTAGCCTGAAAGTGTCTTATTTTACGTGTAAATACTGTTAAAATTGTGAAAAATAGCACTTTTCCAATGAAATTAGCCTGAAAGTGTCTTATTTTACGTGTAAATACTGTTAAAATTGTGAAAAATAGCACTTTTCCAATGAAATTAGCCTGAAAGTGTCTTATTTTACGTGTAAATACTGTTAAAATTGTGAAAAATAGCACTTTTCCAATGAAATTAGCCTGAAAGTGTCTTATTTTACGTGTAAATACTGTTAAAATTGTGAAAAATAGCACTTTTCCAATGAAATTAGCCTGAAAGTGTCTTATTTTACGTGTAAATACTGTTAAAATTGTGAAAAATAGCACTTTTCCAATGAAATTAGCCTGAAAGTGTCTTATTTTACGTGTAAATACTGTTAAAATTGTGAAAAATAGCACTTTTCCAATGAAATTAGCCTGAAAGTGTCTTATTTTACGTGTAAATACTGTTAAAATTGTGAAAAATAGCACTTTTCCAATGAAATTAGCCTGAAAGTGTCTTATTTTACGTGTAAATACTGTTAAAATTGTGAAAAATAGCACTTTTCCAATGAAATTAGCCTGAAAGTGTCTTATTTTACGTGTAAATACTGTTAAAATTGTGAAAAATAGCACTTTTCCAATGAAATTAGCCTGAAAGTGTCTTATTTTACGTGTAAATACTGTTAAAATTGTGAAAAATAGCACTTTTCCAATGAAATTAGCCTGAAAGTGTCTTATTTTACGTGTAAATACTGTTAAAATTGTGAAAAATAGCACTTTTCCAATGAAATTAGCCTGAAAGTGTCTTATTTTACGTGTAAATACTGTTAAAATTGTGAAAAATAGCACTTTTCCAATGAAATTAGCCTGAAAGTGTCTTATTTTACGTGTAAATACTGTTAAAATTGTGAAAAATAGCACTTTTCCAATGAAATTAGCCTGAAAGTGTCTTATTTTACGTGTAAATACTGTTAAAATTGTGAAAAATAGCACTTTTCCAATGAAATTAGCCTGAAAGTGTCTTATTTTACGTGTAAATACTGTTAAAATTGTGAAAAATAGCACTTTTCCAATGAAATTAGCCTGAAAGTGTCTTATTTTACGTTGTAAATACTGTTTAAAATTGTGAAAAATAGGCACTTTTCCAATGAAATTAGCCTGAAAGTGTCTTATTTTACGTGTAATACTGTTAAATTGTGAAAAATAGCACTTTTTCCAATGAATTAGTCCTGAAAGTGTCTTATTTTACGTGTAAATACTGTTAAAATTGTGAAAAATAGCACTTTTCCAATGAAATTAGCCTGAAAGTGTCTTATTTTACGTGTAAATACTGTTAACATTGTGAAAAATAGCACTTTTTCAATGAAATTAGCCTGAAAGTGTCTTATTTTACGTGTAAATACTGTTAAAATTGTGAAAAATAGCACTTTTCCAATGAAATTAGCCTGAAAGTGTCTTATTTACGTGTAAATACTGTTAAAATTGTGAAAAAATAGCACTTTTCCATGAATTAGCCTGAAAGTGTCTTATTTTACGTGTAAATACTGTTAAAATTGTGAAAAATAGCACTTTTCCAATGAAATTAGCCTGAAAGTGTCTTATTTTACGTGTAAATACTGTTAACATTGTGAAAAATAGCACTTTTTCAATGACATTAGCCTGAAAGTGTCTTATTTTACGTGTAAATACTGTTAAAATTGTGAAAAATAGCACTTTTCCAATGAAATTAGCCTGAAAGTGTCTTATTTTACGTGTAAATACTGTTAAAATTGTGAAAAATAGCACTTTTCCAATGAAATTAGCCTGAAAGTGTCTTATTTTACGTGTAAATACTGTTAAAATTGTGAAAAATAGCACTTTTCCAATGAAATTAGCCTGAAAGTGTCTTATTTTACGTGTAAATACTGTTAAAATTGTGAAAAATAGCACTTTTCCAATGAAATTAGCCTGAAAGTGTCTTATTTTACGTGTAAATACTGTTAAAATTGTGAAAAATAGCACTTTTCCAATGAAATTAGCCTGAAAGTGTCTTATTTTACGTGTAAATACTGTTAAAATTGTGAAAAATAGCACTTTTCCAATGAAATTAGCCTGAAAGTGTCTTATTTTACGTGTAAATACTGTTAAAATTGTGAAAAATAGCACTTTTCCAATGAAATTAGCCTGAAAGTGTCTTATTTTACGTGTAAATACTGTTAAAATTGTGAAAAATAGCACTTTTCCAATGAAATTAGCCTGAAAGTGTCTTATTTTACGTGTAAATACTGTTAAAATTGTGAAAAATAGCACTTTTCCAATGAAATTAGCCTGAAAGTGTCTTATTTTACGTGTAAATACTGTTAAAATTGTGAAAAATAGCACTTTTCCAATGAAATTAGCCTGAAAGTGTCTTATTTTACGTGTAAATACTGTTAAAATTGTGAAAAATAGCACTTTTCCAATGAAATTAGCCTGAAAGTGTCTTATTTTACGTGTAAATACTGTTAAAATTGTGAAAAATAGCACTTTTCCAATGAAATTAGCCTGAAAGTGTCTTATTTTACGTGTAAATACTGTTAAAATTGTGAAAAATAGCACTTTTCCAATGAAATTAGCCTGAAAGTGTCTTATTTTACGTGTAAATACTGTTAAAATTGTGAAAAATAGCACTTTTCCAATGAAATTAGCCTGAAAGTGTCTTATTTTACGTGTAAATACTGTTAAAATTGTGAAAAATAGCACTTTTCCAATGAAATTAGCCTGAAAGTGTCTTATTTTACGTGTAAATACTGTTAAAATTGTGAAAAATAGCACTTTTCCAATGAAATTAGCCTGAAAGTGTCTTATTTTACGTGTAAATACTGTTAAAATTGTGAAAAATAGCACTTTTCCAATGAAATTAGCCTGAAAGTGTCTTATTTTACGTGTAAATACTGTTAAAATTGTGAAAAAATAGCACTTTTCCAATGAAATTAGCCTGAAAGTGTCTTATTTTACGTGTAAATACTGTTAAAATTGTGAAAAATAGCACTTTTCCAATGAAATTAGCCTGAAAGTGTCTTATTTTACGTGTAAATACTGTTAAAATTGTGAAAAATAGCACTTTTCCAATGAAATTAGCCTGAAAGTGTCTTATTTTACGTGTAAATACTGTTAAAATTGTGAAAAATAGCACTTTTCCAATGAAATTAGCCTGAAAGTGTCTTATTTTACGTGTAAATACTGTTAAAATTGTGAAAAATAGCACTTTTCCAATGAAATTAGCCTGAAAGTGTCTTATTTTACGTGTAAATACTGTTAAAATTGTGAAAAATAGCACTTTTCCAATGAAATTAGCCTGAAAGTGTCTTATTTTACGTGTAAATACTGTTAAAATTGTGAAAAATAGCACTTTTCCAATGAAATTAGCCTGAAAGTGTCTTATTTTACGTGTAAATACTGTTAAAATTGTGAAAAATAGCACTTTTCCAATGAAATTAGCCTGAAAGTGTCTTATTTTACGTGTAAATACTGTTAAAATTGTGAAAAATAGCACTTTTCCAATGAAATTAGCCTGAAAGTGTCTTATTTTACGTGTAAATACTGTTAAAATTGTGAAAAATAGCACTTTTCCAATGAAATTAGCCTGAAAGTGTCTTATTTTACGTGTAAATACTGTTAAAATTGTGAAAAATAGCACTTTTCCAATGAAATTAGCCTGAAAGTGTCTTATTTTACGTGTAAATACTGTTAAAATTGTGAAAAATAGCACTTTTCCAATGAAATTAAGCCTGAAAGTGTCTTATTTTACGTGTAAATACTGTTAAAATTGTGAAAAATAGCACTTTTCCAATGAAATTAGCCTGAAAGTGTCTTATTTTACGTGTAAATACTGTTAAAATTGTGAAAAATAGCACTTTTCAATGAAATTAGCCTGAAAGTGTCTTATTTTACGTGTAAATACTGTTAAAATTGTGAAAAATAGCACTTTTCCAATGAAATTAGCCTGAAAGTGTCTTATTTTACGTGTAAATACTGTTAAAATTGTGAAAAATAGCACTTTTCCAATGAAATTAGCCTGAAAGTGTCTTATTTTACGTGTAAATACTGTTAAAATTGTGAAAAATAGCACTTTTCCAATGAAATTAGCCTGAAAGTGTCTTATTTTACGTGTAAATACTGTTAAAATTGTGAAAAAATAGCACTTTTCAATGAAATTAGCCTGAAAGTGTCTTATTTTACGTGTAAATACTGTTAAAATTGTGAAAAATAGCACTTTTCCAATGAAATTAGCCTGAAAGTGTCTTATTTACGTGTAAATACTGTTAAAATTGTGAAAAATAGCACTTTTCCAATGAAATTAGCCTGAAAGTGTCTTATTTTACGTGTAAATACTGTTAAAATTGTGAAAAATAGCACTTTTTCCAATGAAATTAGCCTGAAAGTGTCTTATTTTACGTGTAAATACTGTTAAAATTGTGAAAAATAGCACTTTTCCAATGAAATTAGCCTGAAAGTGTCTTATTTTACGTGTAAATACTGTTAAAATTGTGAAAAATAGCACTTTTCCAATGAAATTAGCCTGAAAGTGTCTTATTTTACGTGTAAATACTGTTAAAATTGTGAAAAATAGCACTTTTCCAATGAAATTAGCCTGAAAGTGTCTTATTTTACGTGTAAATACTGTTAAAATTGTGAAAAATAGCACTTTTCCAATGAAATTAGCCTGAAAGTGTCTTATTTTACGTGTAAATACTGTTAAAATTGTGAAAAATAGCACTTTTCCAATGAAATTAAGCCTGAAAGTGTCTTATTTTACGTGTAAATACTGTTAAAATTGTGAAAAATAGCACTTTTCCAATGAAATTAGCCTGAAAGTGTCTTATTTTACGTGTAAATACTGTTAAAATTGTGAAAAATAGCACTTTTCCAATGAAATTAGCCTGAAAGTGTCTTATTTTACGTGTAAATACTGTTAAAATTGTGAAAAAATAGCACTTTTCCAATGAAATTAGCCTGAAAGTGTCTTATTTTACGTGTAAATACTGTTAAAATTGTGAAAAATAGCACTTTTCCAATGAAATTAGCCTGAAAGTGTCTTATTTTACGTGTAAATACTGTTAAAATTGTGAAAAATAGCACTTTTCCAATGAAATTAGCCTGAAAGTGTCTTATTTTACGTGTAAATACTGTTAAAATTGTGAAAAAATAGCACTTTTCCAATGAAATTAGCCTGAAAGTGTCTTATTTTACGTGTAAATACTGTTAAAATTGTGAAAAATAGCACTTTTCCAATGAAATTAGCCTGAAAGTGTCTTATTTTACGTGTAAATACTGTTAAAATTGTGAAAAATAGCACTTTTCCAATGAAATTAGCCTGAAAGTGTCTTATTTTACGTGTAAATACTGTTAAAATTGTGAAAAATAGCACTTTTCCAATGAAATTAGCCTGAAAGTGTCTTATTTTACGTGTAAATACTGTTAAAATTGTGAAAAATAGCACTTTTCCAATGAAATTAGCCTGAAAGTGTCTTATTTTACGTGTAAATACTGTTAAAATTGTGAAAAATAGCACTTTTCCAATGAAATTAGCCTGAAAGTGTCTTATTTTACGTGTAAATACTGTTAAAATTGTGAAAAATAGCACTTTTCCAATGAAATTAGCCTGAAAGTGTCTTATTTTACGTGTAAATACTGTTAAAATTGTGAAAAATAGCACTTTTCCAATGAAATTAGCCTGAAAGTGTCTTATTTTACGTGTAAATACTGTTAAAATTGTGAAAAATAGCACTTTTCCAATTAAATTAGCCTGAAAGTGTCTTATTTTACGTGTAAATACTGTTAAAATTGTGAAAAATAGCACTTTTCCAATGAAATTAGCCTGAAAGTGTCTTATTTTACGTGTAAATACTGTTAAAATTGTGAAAAAATAGCAACTTTTTCAATGTAATTTAGCCTGAAAGTGGTCTTATTTTACGTGTAAATACTGTTAAATTGTGAAAAATAGCACTTTTTCAATTGAAATAGCCTGAAAGTGTCTTATTTACGTGTAAATACTGTTAAAATTGATGAAAAAGAGCAACTTTTCCAATGAAATTTAGCCTGAAAGTGTCTTATTTTACGTGTAAATACTGTTAAAATGTGAAAAATAGCACTTTTTCATGAAATTAGCCTGAAAGTGTCTTATTTTACGTGTAAATACTGTTAAAATTGTGAAAAATAGCACTTTTCAATGAATAACGCCTGAAAGTGTCTATTTTACGTGTAAATACTGTTAAATTGTGAAAAATAGCACTTTTCCAATGAATTAGCCTGAAAGTGTCTTATTTTACGTGTAAATACTGTTAAAATTGTGAAAAATAGCACTTTTTCAATGAAATTAGCCTGAAAGTGTCTTATTTTACGTGTAAATACTGTTAAAATTGTGAAAAATAGCACTTTTCCAATGAAATTAGCCTGAAAGTGTCTTATTTTACGTGTAAATACTGTTAAAATTGTGAAAAATAGCACTTTTCCAATGAAATTAGCCTGAAAGTGTCTTATTTTACGTGTAAATACTGTTAAAATTGTGAAAAATAGCACTTTTCCAATGAAATTAGCCTGAAAGTGTCTTATTTTACGTGTAAATACTGTTAAAATTGTGAAAAATAGCACTTTTCCAATGAAATTAGCCTGAAAGTGTCTTATTTTACGTGTAAATACTGTTAAAATTGTGAAAAATAGCACTTTTCCAATGAAATTAGCCTGAAAGTGTCTTATTTTACGTGTAAATACTGTTAAAATTGTGAAAAATAGCACTTTTCCAATGAAATTAGCCTGAAAGTGTCTTATTTTACGTGTAAATACTGTTAAAATTGTGAAAAATAGCACTTTTCCAATGAAATTAGCCTGAAAGTGTCTTATTTTACGTGTAAATACTGTTAAAATTGTGAAAAATAGCACTTTTTCCAATGAAATTAGCCTGAAAGTGTCTTATTTTACGTGTAAATACTGTTAAAATTGTGAAAAATAGCACTTTTCCAATGAAATTAGCCTGAAAGTGTCTTATTTTACGTGTAAATACTGTTAAAATTGTGAAAAATAGCACTTTTCCAATGAAATTAGCCTGAAAGTGTCTTATTTTACGTGTAAATACTGTTAAAATTGTGAAAAATAGCACTTTTCCAATGAAATTAGCCTGAAAGTGTCTTATTTTACGTGTAAATACTGTTAAAATTGTGAAAAATAGCACTTTTCCAATGAAATTAGCCTGAAAGTGTCTTATTTTACGTGTAAATACTGTTAAAATTGTGAAAAATAGCACTTTTCCAATGAAATTAGCCTGAAAGTGTCTTATTTTACGTGTAAATACTGTTAAAATTGTGAAAAATAGCACTTTTCCAATGAAATTAGCCTGAAAGTGTCTTATTTTACGTGTAAATACTGTTAAAATTGTGAAAAATAGCACTTTTCCAATGAAATTAGCCTGAAAGTGTCTTATTTTACGTGTAAATACTGTTAAAATTGTGAAAAATAGCACTTTTCCAATGAAATTAGCCTGAAAGTGTCTTATTTTACGTGTAAATACTGTTAAAATTGTGAAAAATAGCACTTTTCCAATGAAATTAGCCTGAAAGTGTCTTATTTTACGTGTAAATACTGTTAAAATTGTGAAAAATAGCACTTTTCCAATGAAATTAGCCTGAAAGTGTCTTATTTTACGTGTAAATACTGTTAAAATTGTGAAAAATAGCACTTTTCCAATGAAATTAGCCTGAAAGTGTCTTATTTTACGTGTAAATACTGTTAAAATTGTGAAAAAATAGCACTTTTCCAATGAAATTAGCCTGAAAGTGTCTTATTTTACGTGTAAATACTGTTTAAAATTGTGAAAAATAGGAGTTTTCCAATTAAATTAGCCTGAAAGTGTCTTATTTTACGTGAGAATACTGTTAAAATTGTGAAAAATAGCACTTTTCCAATGACATTAGCCTGAAAGTGTTTTATTTTACGTGTAAATACTGTTAAAATTGAGGAAAAATAGCACTTTTCCAATGAAATTAGCCTGAAAGTGTCTTATTTTACGTGTAAATACTGTTAACATTGTGAAAAATAGCACTTTTTCCAATGAAATTAGCCTGAAAGTGTCTTATTTTACGTGTAAATACTGTTAAATTGTGAAAAATAGCACTTTTCCAATGAAATTAGCCTGAAAGTGTCTTATTTACGTGTAAATACTGTTAAAATTGTGAAAAATAGCACTTTTCCAATGAAATTAGCCTGAAAGTGTCTTATTTTACGTGTAAATACTGTTAAAATTGTGAAAAATAGCACTTTTCCAATGAAATTAGGCCTGAAAGTGTCTTATTTTACGTGTAAATACTGTTAAAATTGTGAAAAAATAGCACTTTTCCAATGAAATTAGCCTGAAAGTGTCTTATTTTACGTGTAAATACTGTTAAAATTGTGAAAAATAGCACTTTTTCCAATGAAATTAGCCTGAAAGTGTCTTATTTTACGTGTAAATACTGTTAAAATTGTGAAAAATAGCACTTTTCCAATGAAATTAGCCTGAAAGTGTCTTATTTTACGTGTAAATACTGTTAAAATTGTGAAAAATAGCACTTTTCCAATGAAATAAGCCTGAAAGTGTCTTATTTTACGTGTAAATACTGTTAAAATTGTGAAAAATAGCACTTTTCCAATGAAATTAGCCTGAAAGTGTCTTATTTTACGTGTAAATACTGTTAAAATTGTGAAAAATAGCACTTTTCCAATGAAATTAGCCTGAAAGTGTCTTATTTTACGTGTAAATACTGTTAAAATTGTGAAAAATAGCACTTTTCCAATGAAATTAGCCTGAAAGTGTCTTATTTTACGTGTAAATACTGTTAAAATTGTGAAAAATAGCACTTTTCCAATGAAATTAGCCTGAAAGTGTCTTATTTTACGTGTAAATACTGTTAAAATTGTGAAAAAATAGCACTTTTCCAATGAAATTAGCCTGAAAGTGTCTTATTTTACGTGTAAATACTGTTAAAATTGTGAAAAATAGCACTTTTTCCAATGAAATTAGCCTGAAAGTGTCTTATTTTACGTGTAAATACTGTTAAAATTGTGAAAAATAGCACTTTTCCAATGAAATTAGCCTGAAAGTGTCTTATTTTACGTGTAAATACTGTTAAAATTGTGAAAAATAGCACTTTTCCAATGAAATTAGCCTGAAAGTGTCTTATTTTACGTGTAAATACTGTTAAATTGTGAAAAAATAGCACTTTTCCAATGAAATTAGCCTGAAAGTGTCTTATTTTACGTGTAAATACTGTTAAAATTGTGAAAAATAGCACTTTTCCAATGAAATTAGCCTGAAAGTGTCTTATTTTTACGTGTAAATACTGTTAAAATTGTGAAAAATAGCACTTTTTCCAATGAAATTAGCCTGAAAGTGTCTTATTTTACGTGTAAATACTGTTTAAAATTGTGAAAAATAGCACTTTTTCCAATGAAATTAGCCTGAAAGTGTCTTATTTTACGTGTAAATACTGTTAAATTGTGAAAAATAGCACTTTTCCAATGAAATTAGCCTGAAAGTGTCTTATTTTACGTGTAAATACTGTTAAAATTGTGAAAATAGCACTTTTTTCCAATGAAATTAGCCTGAAAGTGTCTTATTTTACGTGTAAATACTGTTAAAATTGTGAAAAATAGCACTTTTCCAATGAAATTAGCCTGAAAGTGTCTTATTTTACGTGTAAATACTGTTAAAATTGTGAAAAATAGCACTTTTCCAATGAAATTAGCCTGAAAGTGTCTTATTTTACGTGTAAATACTGTTAAAATTGTGAAAAAATAGCACTTTCCAATGAAATTAGCCTGAAAGTGTCTTATTTTACGTGTAAATACTGTTAAATTGTGAAAAATAGCACTTTTCCAATGAAATTAGCCTGAAAGTGTCTTATTTTACGTGTAAATACTGTTTAAAATTGTGAAAAATAGCACTTTTCCAATGAAATTAGCCTGAAAGTGTCTTATTTTACGTGTAAATACTGTTTTAATTGTGAAAAATAGCACTTTTCCAATGAAATTAGCCTGAAAGTGTCTTATTTTACGTGTAAATACTGTTAAAATTGAGAAAAATAGCACTTTTCCAATGAAATTAGCCTGAAAGTGTCTTATTTTACGTGTAAATACTGTTAAAATTGTGAAAAATAGCACTTTTCCAATGAAATTAGCCTTAAAGTGTCTTATTTTACGTGTAAATACTGTTTAAAATTGTGAAAAATAGCACTTTTCAATGAAATTAGCCTGAAAGTGTCTTATTTTACGTGTAAATACTGTTAAAATTGTGAAAAATAGCACTTTTCCAATGAAATTAGCCTGAAAGTGTCTTATTTTACGTGTAAATACTGTTAAAATTGTTAAAAATAGCACTTTTTCAATGAAATTAGCCTGAAAGTGTCTTATTTTACGTGTAAATACTGTTAAAATTGTGAAAAATAGCACTTTTCCAATGAAATTAGCCTGAAAGTGTCTTATTTTACGTGTAAATACTGTTAAAATTGTGAAAAATAGCACTTTTCCAATGAAATTAGCCTGAAAGTGTCTTATTTTACGTGTAAATACTGTTTAAATTGTGAAAAATAGCACTTTTCCAATGAAATTAGCCTGAAAGTGTCTTATTTTACGTGTAAATACTGTTAAAATTGTGAAAAATAGCACTTTTTCCAATGAAATTAGCCTGAAAGTGTCTTATTTTACGTGTAAATACTGTTAAAATTGTGAAAAATAGCACTTTTCCAATGAAATTAGCCTGAAAGTGTCTTATTTTACGTGTAAATACTGTTAAAATTGTGAAAAATAGCACTTTTCCAATGAAATTAGCCTGAACGTGTCTTATTTTACGTGTAAATACTGTTTAAAATTGTGAAAAATAGCACTTTTCCAATGAAATAGCCTTGAAAGTGTCTTATTTTACGTGTAAATACTGTTAAAATTGTGAAAAATAGCACTTTTCCAATGAATTAGCCTGAAAGTGTCTTATTTTACGTGTAAATACTGTTTAAAATTGTGAAAAAATAGCACTTTTTCAATGAAATTAGCCTGAAAGTGTCTTATTTTACGTGTAAATACTGTTAAAATTGTGAAAAATAGCACTTTTCCAATGAAATTAGCCTGAAAGTGTCTTATTTACGTGTAAATACTGTTAAAATTGTGAAAAATAGCACTTTTCCAATGAAATTAGCCTGAAAGTGTCTTATTTTACGTGTAAATACTGTTAAAAATTGTGAAAAAATAGCACTTTTCCAATGAAATAGCCTGAAAGTGTCTTATTTTACGTGTAAATACTGTTAAAATTGTGAAAAATAGCACTTTTCCAATGAAATTAGCCTGAAAGTGTCTTATTTTACGTGTAAATACTGTTTAAAATTGTGAAAAATAGCACTTTTCCAATGAATTAGCCTGAAAGTGTCTTATTTTACGTGTAAATACTTGTTAAAATTGTGAAAAATAGCACTTTTCCAATGAAATAGCCTGAAAGTGTCTTATTTTACGTGTAAATACTGTTAAAATTGTGAAAAATAGCACTTTTTCCAATGAAATAGCCTGAAAGTGTTTTATTTTACGTGTAAATACTGTTAAAATTGAGGAAAAATAGCACTTTTCCAATGAAATTAGCCTGAAAGTGTCTTATTTTACGTGTAAATACTGTTAACATTGTGAAAAATAGGAGTTTTCCAATTAAATTAGCCTGAAAGTGTCTTATTTTTACGTGTAAATACTGTTAAAATTGTGAAAAATAGCACTTTTCCAATGAAATTAGCCTGAAAGTGTCTTATTTTACGTGTAAATACTGTTAAAATTGTGAAAAATAGCACTTTTCCAATGAAATTAGCCTGAAAGTGTCTTATTTTACGTGTAAATACTGTTAAAATTGTGAAAAATAGCACTTTTCCAATGAAATTAGCCTGAAAGTGTCTTATTTTACGTGTAAATACTGTTAAAATTGTGAAAAATAGCACTTTTCCAATGAAATTAGCCTGAAAGTGTCTTATTTTACGTGTAAATACTGTTAAATTGTGAAAAATAGCACTTTTCAATGAATTAGCCTGAAAGTGTCTTATTTTACGTGTAAATACTGTTTAAATTGTGAAAAATAGCACTTTTCCAATGAAATTAGCCTGAAAGTGTCTTATTTTACGTGTAAATACTGTTAAAATTGTGAAAAATAGCACTTTTTCAATGAATTTAGCCTGAAAGTGTCTTATTTTACGTGTAAATACTGTTAAAATTGTGAAAAATAGCACTTTTCCAATGAAATTAGCCTGAAAGTGTCTTATTTTACGTGAAAATACTGTTAAAATTGAGAAAAATAGCACTTTTCCAATGAAATTAGCCTGAAAGTGTCTTATTTTACGTGTAAATACTGTTAAAATTGAGAAAAATAGCACTTTTCCAATGAAATTAGCCTGAAAGTGTCTTATTTTACGTGTAAATACTGTTAAAATTGTGAAAAATAGCACTTTTCCAATGAAATTAGCCTTAAAGTGTCTTATTTTACGTGAAAATACTGTTAAAATTGAGAAAAATAGCACTTTTCCAATGAAATTAGCCTGAAAGTGTCTTATTTTACGTGTAAATACTGTTAAAATTGTAGAAAAATAGCACTTTTTCAATGTAATTAGCCTGAAAGTGTCTTATTTTACGTGTAAATACTGTTTAAATTGAGAAAAATAGCACTTTTCCAATGAAATTAGCCTTAAAGTGTCTTATTTTACGTGAAAATACTGTTAAAATTGAGAAAAATAGCACTTTTTCAATGAAATTAGCCTGAAAGTGTCTTATTTTACGTGTAAATACTGTTAAAATTGAGAAAAATAGCACTTTTTCCAATGAAATTAGCCTGAAAGTGTCTTATTTTACGTGTAAATACTGTTAAAATTGTGAAAAATAGCACTTTTCCAATGAAATTAGCCTGAAAGTGTCTTATTTTACGTGTAAATACTGTTAAAATTGTGAAAAATAGCACTTTTCCAATGAAATTAGCCTGAAAGTGTCTTATTTTACGTGTAAATACTGTTAAAATTGTGAAAAATAGCACTTTTCCAATGAAATTAGCCTGAAAGTGTCTTATTTTACGTGTAAATACTGTTAAAATTGTGAAAAATAGCACTTTTCAATGAAATTAGCCTGAAAGTGTCTTATTTTACGTGTAAATACTGTTTAAAATTGTGAAAAATAGCACTTTTCCAATGAAATTAGCCTGAAAGTGTCTTATTTTACGTGTAAATACTGTTAAAATTGTGAAAAATAGCACTTTTCAATGAAATTAGCCTGAAAGTGTCTTATTTTACGTGTAAATACTGTTAAATTGTGAAAAATAGCACTTTTCCAATGAAATTAGCCTGAAAGTGTCTTATTTTACGTGTAAATACTGTTAAAATTGTGAAAAATAGCACTTTTCCAATGAAATTAGCCTGAAAGTGTCTTATTTTACGTGTAAATACTGTTAAAATTGTGAAAAATAGCACTTTTCCAATGAAATTAGCCTGAAAGTGTCTTATTTTACGTGTAAATACTGTTAAAATTGTGAAAAATAGCACTTTTCCAATGAAATTAGCCTGAAAGTGTCTTATTTTACGTGTAAATACTGTTAAAATTGTGAAAAATAGCACTTTTCCAATGAAATTAAGCCTGAAAGTGTCTTATTTTACGTGTAAATACTGTTAAAATTGTGAAAAATAGCACTTTTCAATGAAATTAGCCTGAAAGTGTCTTATTTTACGTGTAAATACTGTTAAATTGTGAAAATAGCACTTTTTCAATGAATTAGCCTGAAAGTGTCTTATTTTACGTGTAAATACTGTTAAAATTGTGAAAATAGCACTTTTTCCAATGAAATTAGCCTGAAAGTGTCTTATTTTACGTGTAAATACTGTTAAAATTGTGAAAAATAGCACTTTTCCAATGAAATTAGCCTGAAAGTGTCTTATTTTACGTGTAAATACTGTTAAAATTGTGAAAATAGCACTTTTTCCAATGAAATAAGCCTGAAAGTGTCTTTTTTTACGTGTAAATACTGTTAAAATTGTGAAAATAGCACTTTTTCTATGAAATTTAGCCTGAAAGTGTCTTATTTTACGTGTAAATACTGTTAAAATTGTGAAAAAAGCACTTTTCAATGAAATTAGCCTGAAAGTGTCTTATTTTACGTGTAAATACTGTTAAAATTGTGAAAATAGCACTTTTCCATGAATTAGCCTGAAAGTGTCTTATTTTACGTGTAAATACTGTTAAAATTGTGAAAAATAGCACTTTTCCAATGAAATTAGCCTGAAAGTGTCTTATTTTACGTGTAAATACTGTTAAAATTGTGAAAAATAGCACTTTTCCAATGAAATTAGCTTAAAGTGTCTTATTTTACGTGAAAATACTGTTAAAATGTGAAAAAATAGCACTTTTCCAATGAATTAGCCTGTAAAGTGTCTTATTTTACGTGTAAATACTGTTAATTGGAAAAATAGCACTTTTCAATGAAATTGCCTGAAAGTGTCTTATTTTACGTTGTAAATACTGTTTAAAATTGTTGAAAAATAGCACTTTTTCCAATGAAATTAGCCCTGAAAGTGTCTTATTTACGTGTAAATTACTGTAAATTGTGAAAATAGCACTTTTCCAATGAAATTAGCCTGAAAGTGTCTTATTTTTACGTGTAAATACTGTTAAAATTGGAAAAATAGCACTTTTCCAATGAAATTAGCCTTGAAAGTGTCTTATTTACGTGTAAATACTGTTAAAATTGTGAAAAATAGCACTTTTCACAATGAAATTAGCTGAAAGTGTCTTATTTACGTGGTAAATACTGTTTAAATTGTGAAAAATAGCACTTTTTCAATGAATTAGCCTGAAAGTGTCTTATATTACGTGTAAATACTGTTTAAATTGTGAAAAATAGCACTTTTCCATGAAATTAGCCTTGAAAGTGTCTATTTTACGTGAAAATACTGTTAAAATTGTGAAAAAATTAGCACTTTTCCAATGAAATTAGCCTTGAAAGTGTTTATTTTACGTGTAAATACTGTTTTAAATTGTGAAAATAGCACTTTTCCAATGAAATTTAGCCTGAAGTGTCTTATTTTACGTGAAATACGGTTAAAATTGTGAAAAATACATTTTCCAATGAAATTAGCCTGAAAGTGTCTTATTTTACGTGTAAATACTTGTTAAAATTGTGAAAAATAGCACTTTTTCCAATGAATTAGCCTGAAAGTGTCTTATTTTACGTGAAAATACTGTTTAAAATTGTGAAAAATAGCACTTTTCCAATGAAATTTAGCCTGAAAGTGTCTTATTTTACGTGTAAATACTGTTAAATTGTGAAAAATAGCACTTTTTCAATGAAATAGCCTGAAAGTGTCTTATTTTACGTGTAAATACTGTTAAAATTGTGAAAAAATAGCACTTTTCCTATGAAATTAGCCTGAAAGTGTCTTATTTTACGTGTAAATACTGTTTAAAATTGTGAAAAAATAGCACTTTTCCAATGAAATTAGCCTGAAGTGTCTTATTTTACGTGTAAAATACCTGTTAAAATTGTGAAAAATAGCACTTTTCCATGAAATTAGCCTGAAAGTGTCTTATTTTACGTGTAAATACTGTTAAAATGTGAAAATAGCACTTTTCCAATGAATTAGCCTGAAAGTGTCTTATTTTACGTGTAAATTACTGTTAAAATTGTGAAAAATAGCACTTTTCCAATGAAATTAGCCTGAAAGTGTCTTATTTTACGTGTAAATACTGTTAAAATGTGAAAAATAGCACTTTTCCAATGAAATTAGCCTGAAAGTGTCTTATTTTAACGTGTAAATACTGTTAAAATTGTGAAAAATAGCACTTTTCCAATGAAATAGCCTGAAGTGTCTTATTTTACGTGTAAATACTGTTAAAATTGTGAAAAATAGCACTTTTTCCAATGAATTTAGCCTGAAAGTGTCTTATTTTACGTGTAAATACTGTTAAAATTGTGAAAAATAGCACTTTTCCAATGAATTTAGCCTGAAAGTGTCTATTTTACGTGTAAATACTGTTAAAATTGTGAAAAATAGCACTTTTCAATGAATTAGCCTGAAAGTGTCTTATTTTACGTGTAAATACTGTTAAAATTGTGAAAAATAGCACTTTTCCATGAATTTAGCCTGAAAGTGTCTTATTTTACGTGTAAATACTGTTAAAATTGTGAAAAATAGCACTTTTCAATGAAATTAGCCTGAAAGTGTCTTATTTTACGTGTAATACTGTTAAAATTGTGAAAAATAGCACTTTTCCAATGAAATTAGCCTGAAAGTGTCTTATTTTACGTGTAATAAATGTTAAAATTGTAGAAAAATAGCACTTTTCCAATGTATTTAGCCTGAAAAGTGTCTTATTTTACGTGTAAATACTGTTAAATTGTGAAACATAGCACTTTTCCAATGTAACCGCCTGAAAGTGTCTTAATTTGACGTGGAAGTAGCTGTTAAAATGTGAAAAAATAGCACTTTTTCATGAAATTAGCCTGAAAGTGTCTTATTTTACGTGTAAATACTGTTAAGAATTGTGAAAAATAGCACTTTTCAATAAATTAGCCTGAAAGTGTTTATTTTACGTGAAAATACCGTTAAAATTGAGAAAATAGCACTTTCCAATGAAATAGCTAAAGTGTTATATTTTACGTGGTAAATACTGTTAAAATGGAAAAATAGCACTTTTCCAATGAAATTAGCCTGAAAATTGTCTATTGTACGTGAAAAAATAATGTTAAAATTGTGAAAAAATAGCACGGTTAATATGAAATTAGACTGAAGTGTCATTTTACGTGAAAATACTGTTAAAATTGAGAAAAATAGCACTTTTCCAATGAAATTAGCCTGTAAGTGTCTTATTTTTTGTGTAAATACTGTTAAAATTGTGAAAAATAGCACTTTTCCAATGAAATTAGCCTGAAAGTGTCTTATTTTACGTGAAAATACTGTTAAAATTGTGAAAAATAGCACTTTTCCAATGAAATTAGCCTGAAAGTGTCTTATTTTACGTGTAAATACTGTTAAATTGTGAAAAATAGCACTTTTTCAATGAAATTAGCCTGAAAGTGTCTTATTTTACGTGTAAATACTGTTAAAATTGTGAAAAATAGCACTTTTCCAATGAAATTAGCCTGAAAGTGTCTTATTTTACGTGTAATACTGTTAAATTGTGAAAAATAGCACTTTTCCAATGAAATAGCCTGAAAGTGTCTTATTTTACGTGTAAATACTGTTTAAAATTGTGAAAAATAGCACTTTTCCAATGAATTTAGCCTGAAAGTGTCTTATTTTACGTGTAAATACTGTTAAAATTGTGAAAAATAGCACTTTTCCAATGAATAAGCCTGAAAGTGTCTTATTTTACGTGTAAATACTGTTAAATTGTGAAAAAATAGCACTTTTCATGAAATTAGCCTGAACGTGTCTTATTTTACGTGTAAATACTGTTAAAATTGTGAAAAATTAGCACTTTTTCCAATGAAATAAGCCTGAAGTGTCTTATTTTACGTGTAAATACTGTTAAATGTGAAAATAGCACTTTTCCAATGGAAATACGCCTGTAACGGTGTCTTATTTTACGTGTAAATACTGTTAAATTGTGACAAGAATAGGCACTTGTTCCAATGAAATTAAGCCTGGAAAGTGTTCTTATGTTTTACGTGAACAGTACTGTTAAAAATGAGATAAAATAAGCACTTTATCCAATGAAATAGCCTGAAAGTGTCTTATTTTACGTGTAAATACTGTTAAAATTGTTGAAAAATAGCACTTTTGCAATGAAATTAAGCCTGAAGTGTTCTTATTTTACGTGTAAATACTGTTAAATTGTGAAAAATAGACTTTTTCAATGAATACGCCTGAACGTGTCTTATTTTTACGTGATAAGATAGCTGTCATAAATTGAAGAAAAATAGCACTTTTCCCAATGAAATTAGCCTGAAAGTGTCTTATTTTACGTGAAATACTGTTAAAATTGTGAAAAATAGCACTTTTCAATGAAATTAGCCTGAAAGTGTCTTATTTTACGTGTAATACTGTTAAAATTGTGAAAAATAGCACTTTTCCAATGAAATTAGCCTGAAAGTGTCTTATTTTACGTGTAAATACTGTTAAATTGTGAAAAATAGCACTTTTTCAATGAATTAGCCTGAAAGTGTCTTATTTTACGTGTAATACTGTTAAAATTGTGAAAAATAGCACTTTTCCCAATGAAATTAGCCTGAAAGTGTCTTATTTTACGTGTAATACTGTTAAATTGTGAAAAAGCACTTTTCAAATGAAATTTAGCCTGAAAGTGTCTTATTTTACGTGTAATACTGTTTAAATTGTGAAAAATAGCACTTTCCAATGAAATTAGCCTGAAGTGTCTTATTTTACGTGTAAATACTGTTAAAATTGTGAAAATAGCACTTTTCC